>NW_027275345.1:0-61183 GCF_030028105.1 Mobula birostris
GAGCATCATCCAGACACTGTCTCCAACACCGTCCCTTTCACATGCACGTCCCTACTACAGTACCTCACATCGTACCGAGCATCATCCAGACACTATCTTCCACACCGTCCCGTTCACATTCACGTCCCTACTACAGTACCTCACATAGTCCTGATCATCATCCAGACACTCTCTTCCACAACGTCCATTTCACATTCACGTCCCTACTACATTACCTCACAAAGTACTGAGCATCATCCAGACTCTCTCTTCCACACCGTCCCTTTCACATACAGATCCCCACTACAGTACCTCATATAATACTGAGCATCATCCAGACACTGTCTTCCACACCATCCCTTTCACATTCACGTCCCTACTACAGTACCTCACATAGTACCGAGCTTTATCCAGACACTATCTTCCACACCGTGCCTTTCAGATTCATATCGCTACTACAGTAGCTCACAAAGTACGGAGCATCATCCAGACACTCTCTTCCACACCTTCCCTTTCACATTCATGTCCCTACTACAGTACCTCACATAGTACTGGGCATCATCCAGACACTCTCTTCCACACCGTCCCTTTCACATTCACGTCCCTACTACAGTACCTCACGTAGTACTGAGCATCATCCAGACACTCTCTTCCACACCGTCCCTTGGACATTCACGTCCCTATTACGGTACCTCACACAGTACCGAGCATCATCCAGACACTCTCTTCCACACCATCCCTTTCACATTCACGTCCCTACAACAGTACCTTACATAGTACCGAGCATCATCCATACACTCTCTGGCACACAGTCCCTTTCACATTCACGTCCCTACCACCTCACATAGTACTGAGCATCATCAAGACACTCTCTTCCACATCGTCCCTTTGACATTCACATCACCACTACCCCACATAGTACTGAGCATCATCCAGACACTCTCTTCCACACCGTCCCGTTCACATTCACGTCCCTACTACAGTACCTCACATAGTCCTGATCATCATCCAGACACTCTCTTCCACAACGTCCATTTCACATTCACGTCCCTACTACAGTACCTCACATCGTACCGAGCATCATCCAGACACTATCTTCCACACCGTCCCGTTCACATTCACGTCCCTACTACAGTACCTCACATAGTCCTGATCATCATCCAGACACTCTCTTCCACAACGTCCCATTTCACATTCACGTCCCTACTACATTACCTCACAAAGTACTGAGCATCATCCAGACTCTCTCTTCCACACCGTCCCTTTCACATACAGATCCCCACTACAGTACCTCATATAATACTGAGCATCATCCAGACACTCTCTTCCACACCATCCCTTTCACATTCACGTCCCTACTACAGTTCCTCACTTAGTACTGATCATCATCCAGACACTCTCTTCCAAACCGTCCCTTTCATATTCACGTCCCTACTACAGTACCTCACATGGTACTGAGCATCATCCAGACACTCTCTTCCACACCGTCCCTTTCACATTCACGTCCCTACTACAGTACCTCACATAGTACTGAGCATCATCCAGACACTCTCTTCCACACCGTCTCTTTCACATTCACGTCCCTACTACCTCACATAGTACTGAGCATCATCGAGGCACTCTGTTCCACACCGTCCATTCCACAGTCACCTCCCAACTACGGTACCTCACATAGTACTGAGCATCATCCAGACACTCTCTTCCACACCATCCCTTTCACATTCACGTCCCTACTACAGTACCTCACATAGTACTGAGCATCATCCAGACACTCTTTTCCACAGCAGCCCTTTCACATTCACGATCCTACTACCGCACATAGTACTGAGCATCATCCAGACACTCTCGTCCACACCATCCCTTTCACATTCACATCCGTACTACAGAACCTCACATAGTGCTGAGCATCATCCAGACACTCTCTTCCACACCGTCCCTTTGACATTCACGTCCCCACTACGGTACCTCACATAGTACTGAGCATCATCCAGACACTCTCTTTCACACTGTCACTTTCACATTCACGTCCCTACTACAGTACCTCAGAAAGTACTGACCGTCATCCAGACACTCTCTTCCACACCATCCCTTTCATATACACGTCCCTACTATCTCACATCGTACTGAGCATCATCTAGACACTCTCTTCCACACCGTCCCTTTCACATTCACATCCTTTCTACAGTTCCTCACGTAGTACTGAGCATCATCCAGACTCTCTCTTCCACACCGTCCCTTTCACATTCATGTCCCTACTACAGTACCTCACATCGTACCGAGCATAATCCAGACACTATCTTCCACACCGTCCCTTTCACATTCACGTCCCTACTGCAGTACCTCACATAGTACCGAGCTTTATCCAGACACTCTCTTCCACACCGTGCCTTTCAGATTCATATCGCTACTACAGTAGCTCACAAAGTACGGAGCATCATCCAGACGCTTTCTTCCACACCTTCCCTTTCACATTCATGTCCCTACTACAGTACCTCACATAGTACTGGGCATCATCCAGACACTCTCTTCCACACCGTCCCTTTCACATTCACGTCCCGACTACAGTACCTCACGTAGTACTGAGCATCATCCAGACACTCTCTTCCACACCGTCCCTTGGACATTCACGTCCCTACTACGGTACCTCACACAGTACCGAGCATCATCCAGACACTCTCTTCCACACCATCCCTTTCACATTCACGTCCCTACAACAGTACCTTACATAGTACCGAGCATCATCCATACACTCTCTGGCACACAGTCCCTTTCACATTCACGTCCCTACCACCTCACATAGTACTGAGCATCATCAAGACACTCTCTTCCACATCGTCCCTTTGACATTCACATCACCACTACCCCACATAGTACTGAGCATCATCCAGACACTCTCTTCCACACCGTCTCTTTCACATTCACATCCCTACTGCATACCTCACAAAGTACTGAGCATCATCCAGACACTCTCTTCCACACCGTCCCTTGCACATTCACGTCCCTACTACGGTACCTCACACAGTACCGAGCATCATCCAGACACTCTCTTCCACACCATCCCTTTCACATTCACATCCCTACTACAGTACCTCATATCGTACCGAGCATCATCCAGACACTATCTTCCACACCGTCCCTTTCACATTCACGTCCCTACTACAGTACCTCACATAGTACTGAGCACCATCCAGACACTCTCTTCCACACCATCCATTTCACATTCACGTCGCTACTACAGTACCTCACTTAGTATTGAGCATCATCCAGACACTCTCTTCCAGACCGTCCCTTTCACATTCATGTCCCTACTACAGTACCTCACAAAGTACTGAGCATCATCAAGATACTCTCTTCCACACCGTCCCTTTCACATAGAGGTCCCCACTACAGTACCTCTTATAGTACTGAGCATCATCCAGACACTGTCTTCCACACCGTCCTTTTCACATTCACGTCCCTACTACAGTACCTCACATAGTACCGAGATTTATCGAGACACTCTCTTCCACACGGTCCCTTTCAGATTCAAGTCCCTACTACAGTACCTCACATAGTACTGAGCATCATCAAGACACTCTCTTCCACACCGTCCCTTTCTCATTCACGTCCCTACTACAGGACCTCAGATAGTACTGAGCATCATCCAGACACTCTCTTCCACACCATCCCTTTCACATTCACGTCCCTACTACAGTTCCTCACTTAGTACTGATCATCATCCAGACACTCTCTTCCACACCGTCCCTTTCATATTCACGTCCCTACTACAGTACCTCACATGGTACTGAGCATCATCCAGACACTCCCTTCCACACCGTCCCTTTCACATTCACGTCCCTACTACAGTACCTCACATAGTACCGAGCATCATCCGGACACTCTCTTCCACACCGTCCCTTTCACATTCACGTCCCTACTACAGTACCTCACATAGTACTGAGCATAATCCAGACACTATCTTCCACACCATACCTTTCACATTCACTTCCGTACTACAGAAGCTCACATAGTACTGAGCATCATCCAGACACTCTCTTCCACACCGTCCCTTTCACATTCACGTCCCTACTACAGTATCTCACATAGTACTGAGCATCATACAGACACTCTATTCCAGACTGTCCCTTTCATATTCACATCCCTATTACAGTACCTCACTTAGTACTGAGCATCATCCAGACACTCTATTCCACACCGTCCCTTTCACATTCACGTCCTTACTACAGTACCTCACATAGTACCGAGGATCATCCAGAAACTCTCTTCCAGACCATCGCTCTCACATTCACGACCCTACTACAGTAACTCACATAGTAATAAGCATCATCCAGACACTCTTTTCCACACCGTCCCTTTCACAATCACATCCCTACTACCTCACATAGTACTGAGCTTCATCCACGCACTCTCTTCCACAACGTCCTTTTCACATTCACGTCCCTACTATCTGAGATGGTACTGAGCATCATCCAGAGACTCTCTTCCACACGGTCCCTTTCACATTTACGTCCCTACTACCTCACATAGTTCTGAGCATCATCCAGACACTCTCTTCCACACCATCCCTCTCACATTCACGTCCCTGCGACAGTACCTCACATAGTACTGAGCATTATCCAGACACTCTCTTCCAGACCGTCCCTTTCACATTCACATCCTTACTACAGTACCTCACGTACTACTGAGCATCATCCAGACACTCTGTTCCACACCGTCCCTTTCACATTTACGTCCCTACTACAGTACCTCACATACTACTGAGCATCATCCAGACTCTCTCTTCCACACCGTCCCTTTCACATTCACGTCCCTACTACCTCACATAGTACTGAGCATCATCCAGACACTCTCTTCCACACCGTCGCTTTCACGTTCACGTCCCTACTACAGTACCTCACATAGTACTGAGCATCATCCAGACACTCTCTTCGACACATTCCCTTTCACATTCACGTCTCTACTACAGTCCCTCACATAGTACTGAGCATCATCCAGACACTCTCTTCGACACCGTCCGTTTCACATTCACATCCCTACTACAGTACCTCACATCGTACCGAGCATCATCCAGACACTATCTTCCACACCGTCCCGTTCACATTCACGTCCCTACTACAGTACCTCACATAGTCCTGATCATCATCCAGACACTCTCTTCCACACCGTCCCTTTCACATTCACGTCCCTACTACAGTACCTCACAAAGTACTGAGCATCATCCAGACTCTCTCTTCCACACCGTCCCTTTCACATACAGATCCCCACTACAGTACCTCATATAATACTGAGCATCATCCAGACACTGTCTTCCACACCATCCCTTTGACATTCACGTCCCTACTACAGTACCTCACATCGTACCGAGCATAATCCAGACACTATCTTCCACACCGTCCCTTTCATATTCACGTCCCTACTACAGTACCTCACGTAGTACCGAGCTTTATCCAGACACTCTCTTCCACACCGTGCCTTTCAGATTCATATCCCTACTACAGTAGCTCACAAAGTACGGAGCATCATCCAGACACTCTCTTCCACACCTTCCCTTTCACATTCATGTCCCTACTACAGTACCTCACATAGTACTGGGCATCATCCAGACACTCTCTTCCACACCGTCCCTTGCACATTCACGTCCCTACTACGGTACCTCACACAGTACCGAGCATCATCCAGACACTCTCTTCCACACCATCCCTTTCACATTCACGTCCCTACTACATTACCTCACAAAGTACTGAGCATCATCCAGACTCTCTCTTCCACACCGTCCCTTTCACATACAGATCCCCACTACAGTACCTCATATAATACTGAGCATCATCCAGACACTCTCTTCCACACCATCCCTTTCACATTCACGTCCCTACTACAGTTCCTCACTTAGTACTGATCATCATCCAGACACTCTCTTCCAAACCGTCCCTTTCATATTCACGTCCCTACTACAGTACCTCACATGGTACTGAGCATCATCCAGACACTCTCTTCCACACCGTCCCTTTCACATTCACGTCCCTACTACAGTACCTCACATAGTACTGAGCATCATCCAGACACTCTCTTCCACACCGTCTCTTTCACATTCACGTCCCTACTACCTCACATAGTACTGAGCATCATCGAGGCACTCTGTTCCACACCGTCCATTCCACAGTCACCTCCCAACTACGGTACCTCACATAGTACTGAGCATCATCCAGACACTCTCTTCCACACCATCCCTTTCACATTCACGTCCCTACTACAGTACCTCACATAGTACTGAGCATCATCCAGACACTCTTTTCCACAGCAGCCCTTTCACATTCACGATCCTACTACCGCACATAGTACTGAGCATCATCCAGACACTCTCGTCCACACCATCCCTTTCACATTCACATCCGTACTACAGAACCTCACATAGTGCTGAGCATCATCCAGACACTCTCTTCCACACCGTCCCTTTGACATTCACGTCCCCACTACGGTACCTCACATAGTACTGAGCATCATCCAGACACTCTCTTTCACACTGTCACTTTCACATTCACGTCCCTACTACAGTACCTCAGAAAGTACTGACCGTCATCCAGACACTCTCTTCCACACCATCCCTTTCATATACACGTCCCTACTATCTCACATCGTACTGAGCATCATCTAGACACTCTCTTCCACACCGTCCCTTTCACATTCACATCCTTTCTACAGTTCCTCACGTAGTACTGAGCATCATCCAGACTCTCTCTTCCACACCGTCCCTTTCACATTCATGTCCCTACTACAGTACCTCACATCGTACCGAGCATAATCCAGACACTATCTTCCACACCGTCCCTTTCACATTCACGTCCCTACTGCAGTACCTCACATAGTACCGAGCTTTATCCAGACACTCTCTTCCACACCGTGCCTTTCAGATTCATATCGCTACTACAGTAGCTCACAAAGTACGGAGCATCATCCAGACGCTTTCTTCCACACCTTCCCTTTCACATTCATGTCCCTACTACAGTACCTCACATAGTACTGGGCATCATCCAGACACTCTCTTCCACACCGTCCCTTTCACATTCACGTCCCGACTACAGTACCTCACGTAGTACTGAGCATCATCCAGACACTCTCTTCCACACCGTCCCTTGGACATTCACGTCCCTACTACGGTACCTCACACAGTACCGAGCATCATCCAGACACTCTCTTCCACACCATCCCTTTCACATTCACGTCCCTACAACAGTACCTTACATAGTACCGAGCATCATCCATACACTCTCTGGCACACAGTCCCTTTCACATTCACGTCCCTACCACCTCACATAGTACTGAGCATCATCAAGACACTCTCTTCCACATCGTCCCTTTGACATTCACATCACCACTACCCCACATAGTACTGAGCATCATCCAGACACTCTCTTCCACACCGTCTCTTTCACATTCACATCCCTACTACATACCTCACAAAGTACTGAGCATCATCCAGACACTCTCTTCCACACCGTCCCTTGCACATTCACGTCCCTACTACGGTACCTCACACAGTACCGAGCATCATCCAGACACTCTCTTCCACACCATCCCTTTCACATTCACATCCCTACTACAGTACCTCATATCGTACCGAGCATCATCCAGACACTATCTTCCACACCGTCCCTTTCACATTCACGTCCCTACTACAGTACCTCACATAGTACTGAGCACCATCCAGACACTCTCTTCCACACCATCCATTTCACATTCACGTCGCTACTACAGTACCTCACTTAGTATTGAGCATCATCCAGACACTCTCTTCCAGACCGTCCCTTTCACATTCATGTCCCTACTACAGTACCTCACAAAGTACTGAGCATCATCAAGATACTCTCTTCCACACCGTCCCTTTCACATAGAGGTCCCCACTACAGTACCTCTTATAGTACTGAGCATCATCCAGACACTGTCTTCCACACCGTCCTTTTCACATTCACGTCCCTACTACAGTACCTCACATAGTACCGAGATTTATCGAGACACTCTCTTCCACACGGTCCCTTTCAGATTCAAGTCCCTACTACAGTACCTCACATAGTACTGAGCATCATCAAGACACTCTCTTCCACACCGTCCCTTTCTCATTCACGTCCCTACTACAGGACCTCAGATAGTACTGAGCATCATCCAGACACTCTCTTCCACACCATCCCTTTCACATTCACGTCCCTACTACAGTTCCTCACTTAGTACTGATCATCATCCAGACACTCTCTTCCACACCGTCCCTTTCATATTCACGTCCCTACTACAGTACCTCACATGGTACTGAGCATCATCCAGACACTCTCTTCCACACCGTCCCTTTCACATTCACGTCCCTACTACAGTACCTCACATAGTACCGAGCATCATCCGGACACTCTCTTCCACACCGTCCCTTTCACATTCACGTCCCTACTACAGTACCTCACATAGTACTGAGCATAATCCAGACACTATCTTCCACACCATACCTTTCACATTCACTTCCGTACTACAGAAGCTCACATAGTACTGAGCATCATCCAGACACTCTCTTCCACACCGTCCCTTTCACATTCACGTCCCTACTACAGTATCTCACATAGTACTGAGCATCATACAGACACTCTATTCCAGACTGTCCCTTTCATATTCACATCCCTATTACAGTACCTCACTTAGTACTGAGCATCATCCAGACACTCTATTCCACACCGTCCCTTTCACATTCACGTCCTTACTACAGTACCTCACATAGTACCGAGGATCATCCAGAAACTCTCTTCCAGACCATCGCTCTCACATTCACGACCCTACTACAGTAACTCACATAGTAATAAGCATCATCCAGACACTCTTTTCCACACCGTCCCTTTCACAATCACATCCCTACTACCTCACATAGTACTGAGCTTCATCCACGCACTCTCTTCCACAACGTCCTTTTCACATTCACGTCCCTACTATCTGAGATGGTACTGAGCATCATCCAGAGACTCTCTTCCACACGGTCCCTTTCACATTTACGTCCCTACTACCTCACATAGTTCTGAGCATCATCCAGACACTCTCTTCCACACCATCCCTCTCACATTCACGTCCCTGCGACAGTACCTCACATAGTTCTGAGCATTATCCAGACACTCTCTTCCAGACCGTCCCTTTCACATTCACATCCTTACTACAGTACCTCACGTACTGCTGAGCATCATCCAGACACTCTGTTCCACACCGTCCCTTTCACATTTACGTCCCTACTACAGTACCTCACATACTACTGAGCATCATCCAGACTCTCTCTTCCACACCGTCCCTTTCACATTCACGTCCCTACTACCTCACATAGTACTGAGCATCATCCAGACACTCTCTTCCACACCGTCGCTTTCACGTTCACGTCCCTACTACAGTACCTCACATAGTACTGAGCATCATCCAGACACTCTCTTCGACACATTCCCTTTCACATTCACGTCTCTACTACAGTCCCTCACATAGTACTGAGCATCATCCAGACACTCTCTTCGACACCGTCCGTTTCACATTCACATCCCTACTACAGTACCTCACATCGTACCGAGCATCATCCAGACACTATCTTCCACACCGTCCCGTTCACATTCACGTCCCTACTACAGTACCTCACATAGTCCTGATCATCATCCAGACACTCTCTTCCACACCGTCCCTTTCACATTCACGTCCCTACTACAGTACCTCACAAAGTACTGAGCATCATCCAGACTCTCTCTTCCACACCGTCCCTTTCACATACAGATCCCCACTACAGTACCTCATATAATACTGAGCATCATCCAGACACTGTCTTCCACACCATCCCTTTGACATTCACGTCCCTACTACAGTACCTCACATCGTACCGAGCATAATCCAGACACTATCTTCCACACCGTCCCTTTCATATTCACGTCCCTACTACAGTACCTCACGTAGTACCGAGCTTTATCCAGACACTCTCTTCCACACCGTGCCTTTCAGATTCATATCCCTACTACAGTAGCTCACAAAGTACGGAGCATCATCCAGACACTCTCTTCCACACCTTCCCTTTCACATTCATGTCCCTACTACAGTACCTCACATAGTACTGGGCATCATCCAGACACTCTCTTCCACACCGTCCCTTGCACATTCACGTCCCTACTACGGTACCTCACACAGTACCGAGCATCATCCAGACACTCTCTTCCACACCATCCCTTTCACATTCACGTCGCTACTACAGTACCTCACTTAGTATTGAGCATCATCCAGACACTCTCTTCCAGACCGTCCCTTTCACATTCACATCCCTACTACAGTACCTCACGTAGTACTGAGCATCATCCATACACTCACTTCCAGACCGTCTCTTTCACATTCACGTCCCTACGACAGTACCTCACAAAGTACTGATCATCATCCAGACACTATCTTCCACACCATCCCTCTCAAATTCACGTCCCTACTACAGTACCTCACATCGCACTGAGCATCATCCGGACACTCAATTCCACACCGTCCCTTTCACATTCACGTCCCTACAACAGTATCTCACATAGTACCGAGCATCATCCAGACACTCTCTTCCACACCGTCCCTATCACATTCACGTCCCTACTACAGTACCTCAAATAGTACTGAGCATCATCCAGACACTCTCTACCACACCGTCCATTAAACATTCACGTCCCTACTACAGTACCTCACAAAGTACTGAGCATCATCCAGACACTCTCTTCCACACCATTTCTTTCACATTCACGTCCCTACTACAGTACCTCACGTAGTTCTGAGCATCATCCAGACACTCTCTTCCACACCGTCCCTTTCACATTCACGTCCCTACTACCTCACATAGTACTGAGCATCATCCAGACACTCTCTTCCACACCGTCGCTTTCACGTTCACGTCCCTACTACAGTACCTCACATAGTACTGAGCATCATCCAGACACTCTCTTCCACACATTCCCTTTCACATTCACGTCTCTACTACAGTCCCTCACATAGTACTGAGCATCATCCAGACACTCTCTTCGACACCGTCCGTTTCACATTCACATCCCTACTACAGTACCTCACAAAGTACTGAGCATCATCCAGACACTCTCTTCCACACCGTCCCTTTCACATACAGGTCCCCACTACAGTACCTCACATACTACTGAGCATCATCCAGACACTGTCTCCAACACCACCCCTTTCACATTCACGTCCCTCCTACCTCACATAGTACTGAGCATCATCGAGGCACTCTGTTCCACACCGTCCCTTTCACATTCACGTCCCTACTACAGTACCTCACATAGTACTGAGCATCATCCAGACACTCTTTTCCACAGCGGCCCTTTCACATTCACGATCCTACTACCGCACATAGTACTGAGCATCATCCAGACACTCTCGTCCACACCATCCCTTTCACATTCACATCCGTACTACAGAACCTCACATAGTGCTGAGCATCATCCAGACACTCTCTTCCACACCGTCCCTTTGACATTCACGTCCCCACTACGGTACCTCACATAGTACTGAGCATCATCCAGACACTCTCTTTCACACTGTCACTTTCACATTCACGTCCCTACTACAGTACCTCAGAAAGTACTGACCGTCATCCAGACACTCTCTTCCACACCGTCCCTTTCATATACACGTCCCTACTATCTCACATCGTACTGAGCATCATCTAGACACTCTCTTCCACACCGTCCCTTTCACATTCACGACCCTACCACAGTACCTCACATAATACTGAGCATCATCCAGTCACTCTCTTCCACATCATCCCTTTCACATTCACGACCCTACTACTGTCCCTCACATAGTGCTGAGCATCATCCAGACACTCTCTTCCACACCGTCCCTTTCACATTAACTTCCCTACTATCTCACATACTAGTGAGCATCATCCAGACACTCTCTTCCACACCGTCCCGTTCACATTCACGTCCCTACTACAGTACCTCACATAGTCCTGATCATCATCCAGACACTCTCTTCCACAACGTCCATTTCACATTCACGTCCCTACTACATTACCTCACAAAGTACTCAGCATCATCCAGACTCTCTCTTCCACACCGTCCCTTTCACATACAGATCCCCACTACAGTACCTCATATAATACTGAGCATCATCCAGACACTGTCTTCCACACCATCCCTTTCACATTCACGTCCCTACCACAGTACCTCACATCGTACCGAGCATAATCCAGACACTATCTTCCACACCGTCCCTTTCACATTCACGTCCCTACTACAGTACCTCACATAGTACCGAGCTTTATCCAGACACTCTCTTCCACACCGTGCCTTTCAGATTCATATCGCTACTACAGTAGCTCACAAAGTACGGAGCATCATCCAGACACTCTCTTCCACACCTTCCCTTTCACATTCATGTCCCTACTACAGTACCTCACATAGTACTGGGCATCATCCAGACACTCTCTTCCACACCGTCCCTTTCACATTCACGTCCCTACTACAGTACCTCACGTAGTACAGAGCATCATCCAGACACTCTCTTCCACACCGTCCCTTGGACATTCACGTCCCTACTACGGTACCTCACACAGTACCGAGCATCATCCAGACACTCTCTTCCACACCATCCCTTTCACATTCACGTCCCTACAACAGTACCTTACATAGTACCGAGCATCATCCATACACTCTCTGGCACACAGTCCCTTTCACATTCACGTCCCTACCACCTCACATAGTACTGAGCATCATCAAGACACTCTCTTCCACATCGTCCCTTTGACATTCACATCACCACTACCCCACATAGTACTGAGCATCATCCAGACACTCTCTTCCACACCGTCTCTTTCACATTCACATCCCTACTACATACCTCACAAAGTACTGAGCATCATCCAGACACTCTCTTCCACACCGTCCCTTGCACATTCACGTCCCTACTACGGTACCTCACACAGTACCGAGCATCATCCAGACACTCTCTTCCACACCATCCCTTTCACATTCACATCCCTACTACAGTACCTCACATCGTACCGAGCATCATCCAGACACTATCTTCCACACCGTCCCTTTCACATTCACGTCCCTACTACAGTACCTCACATAGTACTGAGCACCATCCAGACACTCTCTTCCACACCATCCCTTTCACATTCACGTCGCTACTACAGTACCTCACTTAGTATTGAGCATCATCCAGACACTCTCTTCCAGACCGTCCCTTTCACATTCACGTCCCTACTACAGTACCTCACAAAGTACTGAGCATCATCAAGATACTCTCTTCCACACCGTCCCTTTCACATAGAGGTCCCCACTACAGTACCTCTTATAGTACTGAGCATCATCCAGACACTGTCTTCCACACCGTCCTTTTCACATTCACGTCCCTACTACAGTACCTCAGATAGTACCGAGATTTATCGAGACACTCTCTTCCACACGGTCCCTTTCAGATTCAAGTCCCTACTACAGTACCTCACATAGTACTGAGCATCATCAAGACAATCTCTTCCACACCGTCCCTTTCTCATTCACGTCCCTACTACAGGACCTCAGATAGTACTGAGCATCATCCAGACACTCTCTTCCACACCATCCCTTTCACATTCACGTCCCTACTACAGTTCCTCACTTAGTACTGATCATCATCCAGACACTCTCTTCCACACCGTCCCTTTCATATTCACGTCCCTACTACAGTACCTCACATGGTACTGAGCATCATCCAGACACTCTCTTCCACACCGTCCCTTTCACATTCACGTCCCTACTACAGTACCTCACATAGTACTGAGCATCATCAAGACACTCTCTTCCACACCGTCGCTTTCACATTCACGTCCCTACTACCTCACATAGTACTGAGCATCATCGAGGCACTCTGTTCCACACCGTCCATTCCACAGTCACCTCCCAACTACGGGACCTCACATAGTACTGAGCATCATCCAGACACTCTCTTCCACACCATCCCTTTCACATTCACGTCCCTACTACAGTACCTCACATAGTACTGAGCATCATCCAGACACTCTTTTCCACAGCAGCCCTTTCACATTCACGATCCTACAACCGCACATAGTACTGAGCATCATCCAGACACTCTCGTCCACACCATCCCTTTCACATTCACATCCGTACTACAGAACCTCACATAGTGCTGAGCATCATCCAGACACTCTCTTCCACACCGTCCCTTTGACATTCACGTCCCCACTACGGTACCTCACATAGTACTGAGCATCATCCAGACACTCTCTTTCACACTGTCACTTTCACATTCACGTCCCTACTACAGTACCTCAGAAAGTACTGACCGTCATCCAGACACTCTCTTCCACACCGTCCCTTTCATATACACGTCCCTACTATCTCACATCGTACTGAGCATCATCTAGACACTCTCTTCCACACCGTCCCTTTCACATTCACGACCCTACCACAGTACCTCACATAATACTGAGCATCATCCAGTCACTCTCTTCCACATCATCCCTTTCACATTCACGTCCCTACTACTGTCCCTCACATAGTGCTGAGCATCATCCAGACACTCTCTTCCACACCGTCCCTTTCACATTAACTTCCCTACTATCTCACATACTAGTGAGCATCATCCAGACACTCTCTTCCACACCGTCCCTTTCACATTCACATCCTTTCTACAGTTCCTCACGTAGTACTGAGCATAATCCAGACTCTCTCTTCCACACCGTCCCTTTCACATTCATGTCCCTACTACAGTACCTCACATCGTACCGAGCATAATCCAGATACTATCTTCCACACCGTCCCTTTCACATTCACGTCCCTACTACAGTACCTCACATAGTACCGAGCTTTATCCAGACACTCTCTTCCACACCGTGCCTTTCAGATTCATATCGCTACTACAGTAGCTCACAAAGTACGGAGTATCATCCAGACACTCTCTTCCACACCTTCCCTTTCACATTCATGTCCCTACTACAGTACCTCACATAGTACTGGGCATCATCCAGACACTCTCTTCCACACCGTCCCTTTCACATTCACGTCCCTACTACAGTACCTCACGTAGTACTGAGCATCATCCAGACACTCTCTTCCACACCGTCCCTTGGACATTCACATCCCTACTACGGTACCTCACACAGTACCGAGCATCATCCAGACACTCTCTTCCACACCATCCCTTTCACATTCACGTCCCTACAACAGTACCTTACATAGTACCGAGCATCATCCATACACTCTCTGGCACACAGTCCCTTTCATATTCACGTCCCTACCACCTCACATAGTACTGAGCATCATCAAGACACTCTCTTCCACATGGTCCCTTTGACATTCACATCACCACTACCCCACATAGTACTGAGCATCATCCAGACACTCTCTTCCACACCGTCTCTTTCACATTCACATCCCTACTACATACCTCACAAAGTACTGAGCATCATCCAGACACTCTCTTCCACACCGTCCCTTGCACATTCACGTCCCTACTACGGTACCTCACACAGTACCGAGCATCATCCAGACACTCTCTTCCACACCATCCCTTTCACATTCACATCCCTACTACAGTACCTCACATCGTACCGAGCATCATCCAGACACTATCTTCCACACCGTCCCTTTCACATTCACGTCCCTACTACAGTACCTCACATAGTACTGAGCACCATCCAGACACTCTCTTCCACACCATCCATTTCACATTCACGTCGCTACTACAGTACCTCACTTAGTATTGAGCATCATCCAGACACTCTCTTCCAGACCGTCCCTTTCACATTCATGTCCCTACTACAGTACCTCACAAAGTACTGAGCATCATCAAGATACTCTCTTCCACACCGTCCCTTTCACATAGAGGTCCCCACTACAGTACCTCTTATAGTACTGAGCATCATCCAGACACTGTCTTCCACACCGTCCTTTTCACATTCACGTCCCTACTACAGTACCTCACATAGTACTGAGCATCATCAAGACACTCTCTTCCACACCGTCCCTTTCTCATTCACGTCCCTACTACAGGACCTCAGATAGTACTGAGCATCATCCAGACACTCTCTTCCACACCATCCCTTTCACATTCACGTCCCTACTACAGTTCCTCACTTAGTACTGATCATCATCCAGACACTCTCTTCCACACCGTCCCTTTCATATTCACGTCCCTACTACAGTACCTCACATGGTACTGAGCATCATCCAGACACTCTCTTCCACACCGTCCCTTTCACATTCACGTCCCTACTACAGTACCTCACATAGTACCGAGCATCATCCGGACACTCTCTTCCACACCGTCCCTTTCACATTCACGTCCCTACTACAGTACCTCACATAGTACTGAGCATAATCCAGACACTATCTTCCACACCATCCCTTTCACATTCCCTTCCGTACTACAGAAGCTCACATAGTACTGAGCATCATCCAGACACTCTCTTCCACACCGTCCCTTTCACATTCACGTCCCTACTACAGTATCTCACATAGTACTGAGCATCATACAGACACTCTATTCCAGACTGTCCCTTTCATATTCACATCCCTATTACAGTACCTCACTTAGTACTGAGCATCATCCAGAAACTCTCTTCCAGACCATCGCTCTCACATTCACGACCCTACTACAGTAACTCACATAGTAATAAGCATCATCCAGACACTCTTTTCCACACCGTCCCTTTCACAATCACATCCCTACTACCTCACATAGTACTGAGCTTCATCGACGCACTCTCTTCCACAACGTCCTTTTCACATTCACGTCCCTACTATCTGAGATGGTACTGAGCATCATCCAGAGACTCTCTTCCACACGGTCCCTTTCACATTTACGTCCCTACTACCTCACATAGTTCTGAGCATCATCCAGACACTCTCTTCCACACCATCCCTCTCACATTCACGTCCCTGCGACAGTACCTCACATAGTACTGAGCATTATCCAGACACTCTCTTCCAGACCGTCCCTTTCACATTCACATCCTTACTACAGTACCTCACGTACTACTGAGCATCATCCAGACACTCTGTTCCACACCGTCCCTTTCACATTTACGTCCCTACTACAGTACCTCACATACTACTGAGCATCATCCAGACTCTCTCTTCCACACCGTCCCTTTCACATTCACGTCCCTACTACCTCACATAGTACTGAGCATAATCCAGACACTATCTTCCACACCATCCCTTTCACATTCCCTTCCGTACTACAGAAGCTCACATAGTACTGAGCATCATCCAGACACTCTCTTCCACACCGTCCCTTTCACATTCACGTCCCTACTACAGTATCTCACATAGTACTGAGCATCATACAGACACTCTATTCCAGACTGTCCCTTTCATATTCACATCCCTATTACAGTACCTCACTTAGTACTGAGCATCATCCAGACACTCTATTCCACACCGTCCCTTTCACATTCACGTCCTTACTACAGTACCTCACATAGTACCGAGCATCATCCAGAAACTCTCTTCCAGACCATCGCTCTCACATTCACGACCCTACTACAGTAACTCACATAGTAATAAGCATCATCCAGACACTCTTTTCCACACCGTCCCTTTCACAATCACATCCCTACTACCTCACATAGTACTGAGCTTCATCCACGCACTCTCTTCCACAACGTCCTTTTCACTTTCACGTCCCTACTATCTGAGATGGTACTGAGCATCATCCAGAGAATCTCTTCCACACGGTCCCTTTCACATTTACGTCCCTACTACCTCACATAGTTCTGAGCATCATCCAGACACTCTCTTCCACACCATCCCTCTCACATTCACGTCCCTGCGACAGTACCTCACATAGTACTGAGCATTATCCAGACACTCTCTTCCAGACCGTCCCTTTCACATTCACATCCTTACTACAGTACCTCACGTACTACTGAGCATCATCCAGACACTCTGTTCCACACCGTCCCTTTCACATTTACGTCCCTACTACAGTACCTCACATACTACTGAGCATCATCCAGACTCTCTCTTCCACACCGTCCCTTTCACATTCACGTCCCTACTACCTCACATAGTACTGAGCATCATCCAGACACTCTCTTCCACACCGTCGCTTTCACGTTCACGTCCCTACTACAGTACCTCACATAGTACTGAGCATCATCCAGACACTTTCTTCGACACATTCCCGTTCACATTCACGTCCCTACTACAGTACCTCACATAGTCCTGATCATCATCCAGACACTCTCTTCCACACCGTCCCTTTCACATTCACGTCCCTACTACAGTACCTCACAAAGTACTGAGCATCATCCAGACTCTCTCTTCCACACCGTCCCTTTCACATACAGATCCCCACTACAGTACCTCATATAATACTGAGCATCATCCAGACACTGTCTTCCACACCATCCCTTTGACATTCACGTCCCTACTACAGTACCTCACATCGTACCGAGCATCATCCAGACACTATCTTCCACACCGTCCCTTTCATATTCACGTCCCTACCACAGTACCTCACGTAGTACCGAGCTTTATCCAGACACTCTCTTCCACACCGTGCCTTTCAGATTCATATCCCTACTACAGTAGCTCACAAAGTACGGAGCATCATCCAGACACTCTCTTCCACACCTTCCCTTTCACATTCATGTCCCTACTACAGTACCTCACATAGTACTGGGCATCATCCAGACACTCTCTTCCACACCGTCCCTTGCACATTCACGTCCCTACTACGGTACCTCACACAGTACCGAGCATCATCCAGACACTCTCTTCCACACCATCCCTTTCACATTCACGTCGCTACTACAGTACCTCACTTAGTATTGAGCATCATCCAGACACTCTCTTCCAGACTGTCCCTTTCACATTCACATCCCTACTACAGTACCTCACGTAGTACTGAGCATCATCCATACACTCACTTCCAGACCGTCTCTTTCACATTCACGTCCCTACGACAGTACCTCACAAAGTACTGATCATCATCCAGACACTATCTTCCACACCATCCCTTTCAAATTCACGTCCCTACTACAGTACCTCACATCGCACTGAGCATCATCCGGACACTCAATTCCACACCGTCCCTTTCACATTCACGTCCCTACAACAGTATCTCACATAGTACCGAGCATCATCCAGACACTCTCTTCCACACCGTCCCTATCACATTCACGTCCCTACTACAGTACCTCAAATAGTACTGAGCATCATCCAGACACTCTCTACCACACCGTCCATTAAACATTCACGTCCCTACTACAGTACCTCACAAAGTACTGAGCATCATCCAGACACTCTCTTCCACACCATTTCTTTCACATTCACGTCCCTACTACAGTACCTCACGTAGTTCTGAGCATCATCCAGACACTCTCTTCCACACCGTCCCTTTCACATTCACGTCCCTACTACCTCACATAGTACTGAGCATCATCCAGACACTCTCTTCCACACCGTCGCTTTCACGTTCACGTCCCTACTACAGTACCTCACATAGTACTGAGCATCATCCAGACACTCTCTTCCACACATTCCCTTTCACATTCACGTCTCTACTACAGTCCCTCACATAGTACTGAGCATCATCCAGACACTCTCTTCGACACCGTCCGTTTCACATTCACATCCCTACTACAGTACCTCACAAAGTACTGAGCATCATCCAGACACTCTCTTCCACACCGTCCCTTTCACATACAGGTCCCCACTACAGTACCTAACATACTACTGAGCATCATCCAGACACTGTCTCCAACACCACCCCTTTCACATTCACGTCCCTCCTACCTCACATAGTACTGAGCATCATCCAGACACTCTCGTCCACACCATCCCTTTCACATTCACATCCGTACTACAGAACCTCACATAGTGCTGAGCATCATCCAGACACTCTCTTCCACACCGTCCCTTTGACATTCACGTCCCCACTACGGTACCTCACATAGTACTGAGCATCATCCAGACACTCTCTTTCACACTGTCACTTTCACATTCACGTCCCTACTACAGTACCTCAGAAAGTACTGACCGTCATCCAGACACTCTCTTCCACACCGTCCCTTTCATATACACGTCCCTACTATCTCACATCGTACTGAGCATCATCTAGACACTCTCTTCCACACCGTCCCTTTCACATTCACGACCCTACCACAGTACCTCACATAATACTGAGCATCATCCAGTCACTCTCTTCCACATCATCCCTTTCACATTCACGTCCCTACTACTGTCCCTCACATAGTGCTGAGCATCATCCAGACACTCTCTTCCACACCGTCCCTTTCACATTAACTTCCCTACTATCTCACATACTAGTGAGCATCATCCAGACACTCTCTTCCACACCGTCCCTTTCACATTCACATCCTTTCTACAGTTCCTCACGTAGTACTGAGCATCATCCAGACTCTCTCTTCCACACCGTCCCTTTCACATTCATGTCCCTACTACAGTACCTGACATAGTACCGAGCATCATCCAGACACTCTCTTCCACACCGTCCCTTTCACATTCACGTCCCTACTACCTCACAAAGTGCTGATCATCATCCAGACACTATCCTCCACACCATCCCTTTCAAATTCACGTCCCTACTACAGTACCTCACATAGTACTGAGCATCATCCAGACACTCTCTTCCACACCGTCCCTTTCACATTCACGTCCCTACTACAGTACCTCATATAGTACTGAGCATCATCCAGACACTCTCTTCCACACCGTCCCTTTCACATTCACGTCCCTACTACAGTATCTCACAAAGTACTGAGCATCATCCAGACACTCTCTTCCACACCGTCCCTTTCACATTCATGTCCCTACTACAGTACCTCAAATAGTACTGAGCATCGTCCAGACACTCTCTTCCACACCGTCCCTTTCACATTCACGTCACTACTACAGTACCTCAGATAGTACTGAGCATCATCCAGACACTCTCTTCCACACCATCCCTTTCACATTCACAGCCGTACTACAGTACCTCACATAGTGCTGAGCATCATCCAGACACTCTCTTCCACACCGTCCCTATCACATTCACGTCCCTACTACAGTACCTCAAATAGTACTGAGCATCATCCAGACACTCTCTTCCAGACCGTCCCTTTGACATTCACGACCCTACTACGGTACCTCACATAGTACTGAGCATCATCCAGACACTCTCGTCCACACCTTCCCTTTCATATTCACATCCCGACTATAGTACCTCACATCGTACTGAGCATCATCCAGACTCTCTCTTCCACACCGTACCTTTCACATTCACGTCCGTACCACCTCACAAAGTACTGAGCATCATCAAGACACTGTCTTCCACATCGTCCCTTTCACATTCACGTCTCTACTACAGTACCTCACACAGTACTGAGCATCGTCCAGACACTCTCTTCCACACCATCCCTTTCAAATTCACATCCCTACTACAGTACCTCACATAGTACTGAGCATCATCCAGACACTCTCTTCCACACCATCCCTTTTACATTCACAGCCGTACTACAGTACCTCACATAGTGCTGAGCATCATCCAGACACTCTCTTCCACACCGTCCCTTTGACATTCACGACCCTACTACGGTATCTCACATAGTACTGAGCATCATCCAGACACTCTCTTCCACACCGTCCCTTTCACATTCACATCCCAACTACAGTACCTGACATAGTATTGAGCATCATCCACACACTCTCTTCCACACCGTCCCTTTCACATTCACGTCCCTACTACCTCACATAGTGCTGAGCATCATCCAGACACTCTCTTCCACACCGTCTCTTTCACGTTCACGTCCCTACTACAGTACCTCACATAGTACTGAGCATCATCCAGACACTCTCTTCCACACATTCCCTTTCACATTCACGTCTCCACTACAGTCCCTCACATAGTACTGAGCATCATCCAGACACTCTCTGGCACACAGTCCCTTTCACATTCACGTCCCTACCACCTCACATAGTACTGAGCATCATCAAGACACTCTCTTCCACATCGTCCCTTTGACATTCACGTCACCACTACCCCACATAGTACTGAGCATCATCCAGACACTCTCTTCCACACCGTCCCTTTCACATTCACATCCCTACTACATACCTCACAAAGTACTGAGCATCATCGAGACACTCTCTTCCACACCTTCCCTTTCACATTCACATCCCTACTACAGTACCTCACAAAGTACTGAGCATCATCCAGACACTCTCTTCCACACCGTCCCTTTCACATTCACGTCCCTACTACGGTACCTCACACAGTACCGAGCATCATCCAGACACTCTCTTCCACACCATCCCTTTCACATTCACCTCCCTACTACAGTACCTCACATCGTACCGAGCATCATCCAGACACTATCTTCCACACCGTCCCTTTCACATTCACGTCCCTACTACAGTACCTCACATAGTACTGAGCACCATCCAGACACTCTCTTCCACACCGTCCCTTTCACATTCACGTCCCTACTACAGTACCTCATGTAGTACTGAGCATCATCCATACACTCTCTTCCAGACCGTCTCTTTCACATTCACGTCCCTACGACAGTACCTCACAAAGTACTGATCATCATCCAGACACTATCTTCCACACCATCCCTTTCAAATTCACGTCCCTACTACAGTACCTCACATCGCACTGAGCATCATCCGGACACTCAATTCCACACCGTCCCTTTCACATTCACGTCCCTACAACAGTATCTCACATAGTACCGAGCATCATCCAGACACTCTCTTCCACACCGTCCCTTTCACATTCATGTCCCTACTACAGTACCTCAAATAGTACTGAGCATCGTCCAGACACTCTCTTCCACACCGTCCCTTTCACATTCACGTCCCTACTACATTACCTCACAAAGTACTGAGCATCATCCAGACTCTCTCTTCCACACCGTCCCTTTCACATTCATGTCCCTACTACAGTACCTCAAATAGTACTGAGCATCGTCCAGACACTCTCTTCCACACCGTCCCTTTCACATTCACGTCCCTACTACATTACCTCACAAAGTACTGAGCATCATCCAGACTCTCTCTTCCACACCGTCCCTTTCACATACAGATCCCCACTACAGTACCTCATATAATACTAAGCATCATCCAGACACTGTCTTCCACACCATCCCTTTCACATTCACGTCCCTACTACAGTACCTCAGATCGTACCGAGCATAATCCAGACACTATCTTCCACACCGTCCCTTTCACATTCACGTCCCTACTACAGTACCTCACATAGTACCGAGCTTTATCCAGACACTCTCTTCCACACCGTGCCTTTCAGATTCATATCGCTACTACAGTAGCTCACAAAGTACGGAGCATCATCCAGACACTCTCTTCCACACCTTCCCTTTCACATTCATGTCCCTACTACAGTACCTCACATAGTACTGGGCATCATCCAGACACTCTCTTCCACACCGTCCCTTTCACATTCACGTCCCTACTACAGTACCTCACGTAGTACAGAGCATCATCCAGACACTCTCTTCCACACCGTCCCTTGGACATTCACGTCCCTACTACGGTACCTCACACAGTACCGAGCATCATCCAGACACTCTCTTCCACACCATCCCTTTCACATTCACGTCCCTACAACAGTACCTTACATAGTACCGAGCATCATCCATACACTCTCTGGCACACAGTCCCTTTCACATTCACGTCCCTACCACCTCACATAGTACTGAGCATCATCAAGACACTCTCTTCCACATCGTCCCTTTGACATTCACATCACCACTACCCCACATAGTACTGAGCATCATCCAGACACTCTCTTCCACACCGTCTCTTTCACATTCACATCCCTACTACATACCTCACAAAGTACTGAGCATCATCCAGACACTCTCTTCCACACCGTCCCTTGCACATTCACGTCCCTACTACGGTACCTCACACAGTACCGAGCATCATCCAGACACTCTCTTCCACACCATCCCTTTCACATTCACATCCCTACTACAGTACCTCACATCGTACCGAGCATCATCCAGACACTATCTTCCACACCGTCCCTTTCACATTCACGTCCCTACTATAGTACCTCACATAGTACTGAGCACCATCCAGACACTCTCTTCCACACCATCCCTTTCACATTCACGTCGCTACTACAGTACCTCACTTAGTATTGAGCATCATCCAGACACTCTCTTCCAGACCGTCCCTTTCACATTCACGTCCCTACTACAGTACCTCACAAAGTACTGAGCATCATCAAGATACTCTCTTCCACACCGTCCCTTTCACATAGAGGTCCCCACTACAGTACCTCTTATAGTACTGAGCATCATCCAGACACTGTCTTCCACACCGTCCTTTTCACATTCACGTCCCTACTACAGTACCTCACATAGTACCGAGATTTATCGAGACACTCTCTTCCACACGGTCCCTTTCAGATTCAAGTCCCTACTACAGTACCTCACATAGTACTGAGCATCATCAAGACAATCTCTTCCACACCGTCCCTTTCTCATTCACGATCCTACTACCGCACATAGTACTGAGCATCATCCAGACACTCTCGTCCACACCATCCCTTTCACATTCACATCCGTACTACAGAACCTCACATAGTGCTGAGCATCATCCAGACACTCTCTTCCACACCGTCCCTTTGACATTCACGTCCCCACTACGGTACCTCACATAGTACTGAGCATCATCCAGACACTCTCTTCCACACCGTCCCTTGGACATTCACGTCCCTACTACGGTACCTCACACAGTACCGAGCATCATCCAGACACTCTCTTCCACACCATCCCTTTCACATTCACATCCCTACTACAGTACCTCACATCGTACCGAGCATCATCCAGACACTATCTTCCACACCGTCCCTTTCACATTCACGTCCCTACTACAGTACCTCACATAGTACTGAGCATCATCAAGACAATCTCTTCCACACCGTCCCTTTCTCATTCACGTCCCTACTACAGGACCTCAGATAGTACTGAGCATCATCCAGACACTCTCTTCCACACCATCCCTTTCACATTCACGTCCCTACTACAGTTCCTCACTTAGTACTGATCATCATCCAGACACTCTCTTCCACACCGTCCCTTTCATATTCACGTCCCTACTACAGTACCTCACATGGTACTGAGCATCATCCAGACACTCTCTTCCACACCGTCCCTTTCACATTCACGTCCCTACTACAGTACCTCACATAGTACTGAGCATCATCCAGACACTCTCTTCCACACCGTCTCTTTCACATTCACGTCCCTACTACCTCACATAGTACTGAGCATCATCGAGGCACTCTGTTCCACACCGTCCATTCCACAGTCACCTCCCAACTACGGTACCTCACATAGTACTGAGCATCATCCAGACACTCTCTTCCACACCATCCCTTTCACATTCACGTCCCTACTACAGTACCTCACATAGTACTGAGCATCATCCAGACACTCTTTTCCACAGCAGCCCTTTCACATTCACGATCCTACTACCGCACATAGTACTGAGCATCATCCAGACACTCTCGTCCACACCATCCCTTTCACATTCACATCCGTACTACAGAACCTCACATAGTGCTGAGCATCATCCAGACACTCTCTTCCACACCGTCCCTTTGACATTCACGTCCCCACTACGGTACCTCACATAGTACTGAGCATCATCCAGACACTCTCTTTCACACTGTCACTTTCACATTCACGTCCCTACTACAGTACCTCAGAAAGTACTGACCGTCATCCAGACACTCTCTTCCACACCGTCCCTTTCATATACACGTCCCTACTATCTCACATCGTACTGAGCATCATCTAGACACTCTCTTCCACACCGTCCCTTTCACATTCACGACCCTACCACAGTACCTCACATAATACTGAGCATCATCCAGTCACTCTCTTCCACATCATCCCTTTCACATTCACGTCCCTACTACTGTCCCTCACATAGTGCTGAGCATCATCCAGACACTCTCTTCCACACCGTCCCTTTCACATTAACTTCCCTACTATCTCACATACTAGTGAGCATCATCCAGACACTCTCTTCCACACCGTCCCTTTCACATTCACATCCTTTCTACAGTTCCTCACGTAGTACTGAGCATCATCCAGACTCTCTTTTCCACACCGTCCCTTTCACATTCATGTCCCTACTACAGTACCTCACATCGTACCGAGCATAATCCAGACACTATCTTCCACACCGTCCCTTTCACATTCACGTCCCTACTACAGTACCTCACATAGTACCGAGCTTTATCCAGACACTCTCTTCCACACCGTGCCTTTCAGATTCATATCGCTACTACAGTAGCTCACAAAGTACGGAGCATCATCCAGACACTCTCTTCCACACCTTCCCTTTCACATTCATGTCCCTACTACAGTTCCTCACATAGTACTGGGCATCATCCAGACACTCTCTTCCACACCGTCCCTTTCATATTCACGTCCCTACTACAGTACCTCACGTAGTACTGAGCATCATCCAGACACTCTCTTCCACACCGTCCCTTGGACATTCACATCCCTACTACGGTACCTCACACAGTACCGAGCATCATCCAGACACTCTCTTCCACACCATCCCTTTCACATTCACGTCCCTACAACAGTACCTTACATAGTACCGAGCATCATCCATACACTCTCTGGCACACAGTCCCTTTCACATTCACGTCCCTACCACCTCACATAGTACTGAGCATCATCAAGACACTCTCTTCCACATCGTCCCTTTGACATTCACATCACCACTACCCCACATAGTACTGAGCATCATCCAGACACTCTCTTCCACACCGTCTCTTTCACATTCACATCCCTACTACATACCTCACAAAGTACTGAGCATCATCCAGACACTCTCTTCCACACCGTCCCTTGCACATTCACGTCCCTACTACGGTACCTCACACAGTACCGAGCATCATCCAGACACTCTCTTCCACACCATCCCTTTCACATTCACATCCCTACTACAGTACCTCACATCGTACCGAGCATCATCCAGACACTATCTTCCACACCGTCCCTTTCACATTCACGTCCCTACTACAGTACCTCACATAGTACTGAGCACCATCCAGACACTCTCTTCCACACCATCCATTTCACATTCACGTCGCTACTACAGTACCTCACTTTGTATTGAGCATCATCCAGACACTCTCTTCCAGACCGTCCCTTTCACATTCATGTCCCTACTACAGTACCTCACAAAGTACTGAGCATCATCAAGATACTCTCTTCCACACCGTCCCTTTCACATAGAGGTCCCCACTACAGTACCTCTTATAGTACTGAGCATCATCCAGACACTGTCTTCCACACCGTCCTTTTCACATTCACGTCCCTACTACAGTACCTCACATAGTACCGAGATTTATCGAGACACTCTCTTCCACACGGTCCCTTTCAGATTCAAGTCCCTACTACAGTACCTCACATAGTACTGAGCATCATCAAGACACTCTCTTCCACACCGTCCCTTTCTCATTCACGTCCCTACTACAGGACCTCAGATAGTACTGGGCATCATCCAGACACTCTCTTCCACACCATCCCTTTCACATTCACGTCCCTACTACAGTTCCTCACTTAGTACTGATCATCATCCAGACACTCTCTTCCACACCGTCCCTTTCATATTCACGTCCCTACTACAGTACCTCACATGGTACTGAGCATCATCCAGACACTCTCTTCCACACCGTCCCTTTCACATTCACGTCCCTACTACAGTACCTCACATAGTACCGAGCATCATCCGGACACTCTCTTCCACACCGTCCCTTTCAAATTCACGTCCCAACTACAGTACCTCACATAGTACTGAGCATAATCCAGACACTATCTTCCACACCATCCCTTTCACATTCCCTTCCGTACTACAGAAGCTCACATAGTACTGAGCATCATCCAGACACTCTCTTCCACACCGTCCCTTTCACATTCACGTCCCTACTACAGTATCTCACATAGTACTGAGCATCATACAGACACTCTATTCCAGACTGTCCCTTTCATATTCACATCCCTATTACAGTACCTCACTTAGTACTGAGCATCATCCAGACACTCTATTCCACACCGTCCCTTTCACATTCACGTCCTTACTACAGTACCTCACATAGTACCGAGCATCATCCAGAAACTCTCTTCCAGACCATCGCTCTCACATTCACGACCCTACTACAGTAACTCACATAGTAATAAGCATCATCCAGACACTCTTTTCCACACCGTCCCTTTCACAATCACATCCCTACTGCCTCACATAGTACTGAGCTTCATCCACGCACTCTCTTCCACAACGTCCTTTTCACATTCACGTCCCTACTATCTGAGATGGTACTGAGCATCATCCAGAGACTCTCTTCCACACGGTCCCTTTCACATTTACGTCCCTACTACCTCACATAGTTCTGAGCATCATCCAGACACTCTCTTCCACACCATCCCTCTCACATTCACGTCCCTGCGACAGTACCTCACATAGTACTGAGCATTATCCAGACACTCTCTTCCAGACCGTCCCTTTCACATTCACATCCTTACTACAGTACCTCACGTACTACTGAGCATCATCCAGACACTCTGTTCCACACCGTCCCTTTCACATTTACGTCCCTACTACAGTACCTCACATACTACTGAGCATCATCCAGACTCTCTCTTCCACACCGTCCCTTTCACATTCACGTCCCTACTACCTCACATAGTACTGAGCATCATCCAGACACTCTCTTCCACACCGTTGCTTTCACGTTCACGTCCCTACTACAGTACCTCACATAGTACCGAGCATAATCCAGACACTATCTTCCACACCGTCCCTTTCATATTCACGTCCCTACTACAGTACCTTACATAGTACCGAGCATCATCCATACACTCTCTGGCACACAGTCCCTTTCACATTCACGTCCCTACCACCTCACATAGTACTGAGCATCATCAAGACACTCTCTTCCACACCGTCCCTTGGACATTCACGTCCCTACTACGGTACCTCACACAGTACCGAGCATCATCCAGACACTCTCTTCCACACCATCCCTTTCACATTCACGTCCCTACAACAGTACCTTACATAGTACCGAGCATCATCCATACACTCTCTGGCACACAGTCCCTTTCACATTCACGTCCCTACCACCTCACATAGTACTGAGCATCATCAAGACACTCTCTTCCACATCGTCCCTTTGACATTCACATCACCACTACCCCACATAGTACTGAGCATCATCCAGACACTCTCTTCCACACCGTCTCTTTCACATTCACATCCCTACTACATACCTCACAAAGTACTGAGCATCATCCAGACACTCTCTTCCACACCGTCCCTTGCACATTCACGTCCCTACTACGGTACCTCACACAGTACCGAGCATCATCCAGACACTCTCTTCCACACCATCCCTTTCACATTCACATCCCTACTACAGTACCTCACATCGTACCGAGCATCATCCAGACACTATCTTCCACACCGTCCCTTTCACATTCACGTCCCTACTACAGTACCTCACATAGTACTGAGCACCATCCAGACACTCTCTTCCACACCATCCCTTTCACATTCACGTCGCTACTACAGTACCTCACTTAGTATTGAGCATCATCCAGACACTCTCTTCCAGACCGTCCCTTTCACATTCACGTCCCTACTACAGTACCTCACAAAGTACTGAGCATCATCAAGATACTCTCTTCCACACCGTCCCTTTCACATAGAGGTCCCCACTACAGTACCTCTTATAGTACTGAGCATCATCCAGACACTGTCTTCCACACCGTCCTTTTCACATTCACGTCCCTACTACAGTACCTCACATAGTACCGAGATTTATCGAGACACTCTCTTCCACACGGTCCCTTTCAGATTCAAGTCCCTACTACAGTACCTCACATAGTACTGAGCATCATCAAGACAATCTCTTCCACACCGTCCCTTTCTCATTCACGATCCTACTACCGCACATAGTACTGAGCATCATCCAGACACTCTCGTCCACACCATCCCTTTCACATTCACATCCGTACTACAGAACCTCACATAGTGCTGAGCATCATCCAGACACTCTCTTCCACACCGTCCCTTTGACATTCACGTCCCCACTACGGTACCTCACATAGTACTGAGCATCATCCAGACACTCTCTTTCACACTGTCACTTTCACATTCACGTCCCTACTACAGTACCTCAGAAAGTACTGACCGTCATCCAGACACTCTCTTCCACACCGTCCCTTTCATATACACGTCCCTACTATCTCACATCGTACTGAGCATCATCTAGACACTCTCTTCCACACCGTCCCTTTCACATTCACGACCCTACCACAGTACCTCACATAATACTGAGCATCATCCAGTCACTCTCTTCCACATCATCCCTTTCACATTCACGTCCCTACTACTGTCCCTCACATAGTGCTGAGCATCATCCAGACACTCTCTTCCACACCGTCCCTTTCACATTAACTTCCCTACTATCTCACATACTAGTGAGCATCATCCAGACACTCTCTTCCACACCGTCCCTTTCACATTCACATCCTTTCTACAGTTCCTCACGTAGTACTGAGCATCATCCAGACTCTCTTTTCCACACCGTCCCTTTCACATTCATGTCCCTACTACAGTACCTCACATCGTACCGAGCATAATCCAGACACTATCTTCCACACCGTCCCTTTCACATTCACGTCCCTACTACAGTACCTCACATAGTACCGAGCTTTATCCAGACACTCTCTTCCACACCGTGCCTTTCAGATTCATATCGCTACTACAGTAGCTCACAAAGTACGGAGCATCATCCAGACACTCTCTTCCACACCTTCCCTTTCACATTCATGTCCCTACTACAGTACCTCACATAGTACTGGGCATCATCCAGACACTCTCTTCCACACCGTCCCTTTCACATTCACGTCCCTACTACAGTACCTCACGTAGTACTGAGCATCATCCAGACACTCTCTTCCACACCGTCCCTTGGACATTCACATCCCTACTACGGTACCTCACACAGTACCGAGCATCATCCAGACACTCTCTTCCACACCATCCCTTTCACATTCACGTCCCTACAACAGTACCTTACATAGTACCGAGCATCATCCATACACTCTCTGGCACACAGTCCCTTTCACATTCACGTCCCTACCACCTCACATAGTACTGAGCATCATCAAGACACTCTCTTCCACATCGTCCCTTTGACATTCACATCACCACTACCCCACATAGTACTGAGCATCATCCAGACACTCTCTTCCACACCGTCTCTTTCACATTCACATCCCTACTACATACCTCACAAAGTACTGAGCATCATCCAGACACTCTCTTCCACACCGTCCCTTGCACATTCACGTCCCTGCTACGGTACCTCACACAGTACCGAGCATCATCCAGACACTCTCTTCCACACCATCCCTTTCACATTCACATCCCTACTACAGTACCTCACATCGTACCGAGCATCATCCAGACACTATCTTCCACACCGTCCCTTTCACATTCACGTCCCTACTACAGTACCTCACATAGTACTGAGCATCATCAAGACAATCTCTTCCACACCGTCCCTTTCTCATTCACGTCCCTACTACAGGACCTCAGATAGTACTGAGCATCATCCAGACACTCTCTTCCACACCATCCCTTTCACATTCACGTCCCTACTACAGTTCCTCACTTAGTACTGATCATCATCCAGACACTCTCTTCCACACCGTCCCTTTCATATTCACGTCCCTACTACAGTACCTCACATGGTACTGAGCATCATCCAGACACTCTCTTCCACACCGTCCCTTTCACATTCACGTCCCTACTACAGTACCTCACATAGTACTGAGCATCATCCAGACACTCTCTTCCACACCGTCTCTTTCACATTCACGTCCCTACTACCTCACATAGTACTGAGCATCATCGAGGCACTCTGTTCCACACCGTCCATTCCACAGTCACCTCCCAACTACGGTACCTCACATAGTACTGAGCATCATCCAGACACTCTCTTCCACACCATCCCTTTCACATTCACGTCCCAACTACAGTACCTCACATAGTACTGAGCATCATCCAGACACTCTTTTCCACAGCAGCCCTTTCACATTCACGATCCTACTACCGCACATAGTACTGAGCATCATCCAGACACTCTCGTCCACACCATCCCTTTCACATTCACATCCGTACTACAGAACCTCACATAGTGCTGAGCATCATCCAGACACTCTCTTCCACACCGTCCCTTTGACATTCACGTCCCCACTACGGTACCTCACATAGTACTGAGCATCATCCAGACACTCTCTTTCACACTGTCACTTTCACATTCACGTCCCTACTACAGTACCTCAGAAAGTACTGACCGTCATCCAGACACTCTCTTCCACACCGTCCCTTTCATATACACGTCCCTACTATCTCACATCGTACTGAGCATCATCTAGACACTCTCTTCCACACCGTCCCTTTCACATTCACGACCCTACCACAGTACCTCACATAATACTGAGCATCATCCAGTCACTCTCTTCCACATCATCCCTTTCACATTCACGTCCCTACTACTGTCCCTCACATAGTGCTGAGCATCATCCAGACACTCTCTTCCACACCGTCCCTTTCACATTAACTTCCCTACTATCTCACATACTAGTGAGCATCATCCAGACACTCTCTTCCACACCGTCCCTTTCACATTCACATCCTTTCTACAGTTCCTCACGTAGTACTGAGCATCATCCAGACTCTCTCTACCACACCGTCCCTTTCACATTCATGTCCCTACTACAGTACCTCACATCGTACCGAGCATAATCCAGACACTATCTTCCACACCGTCCCTTTCACATTCACGTCCCTACTACAGTACCTCACATAGTACCGAGCTTTATCCAGACACTCTCTTCCACACCGTGCCTTTCAGATTCATATCGCTACTACAGTAGCTCACAAAGTACGGAGCATCATCCAGACACTCTCTTCCACACCTTCCCTTTCACATTCATGTCCCTACTACAGTACCTCACATAGTACTGGGCATCATCCAGACACTCTCTTCCACACCGTCCCTTTCACATTCACGTCCCTACTACAGTACCTCACGTAGTACTGAGCATCATCCAGACACTCTCTTCCACACCGTCCCTTGGACATTCACATCCCTACTACGGTACCTCACACAGTACCGAGCATCATCCAGACACTCTCTTCCACACCATCCCTTTCACATTCACGTCCCTACAACAGTACCTTACATAGTACCGAGCATCATCCATACACTCTCTGGCACACAGTCCCTTTCACATTCACGTCCCTACCACCTCACATAGTACTGAGCATAATCAAGACACTCTCTTCCACATCGTCCCTTTGACATTCACATCACCACTACCCCACATAGTACTGAGCATCATCCAGACACTCTCTTCCACACCGTCTCTTTCACATTCACATCCCTACTACATACCTCACAAAGTACTGAGCATCATCCAGACACTCTCTTCCACACCGTCCCTTGCACATTCACGTCCCTACTACGGTACCTCACACAGTACCGAGCATCATCCAGACACTCTCTTCCACACCATCCCTTTCACATTCACATCCCTACTACAGTACCTCACATCGTACCGAGCATCATCCAGACACTATCTTCCACACCGTCCCTTTCACATTCACGTCCCTACTACAGTACCTCACATAGTACTGAGCACCATCCAGACACTCTCTTCCACACCATCCATTTCACATTCACGTCGCTACTACAGTACCTCACTTAGTATTGAGCATCATCCAGACACTCTCTTCCAGACCGTCCCTTTCACATTCATGTCCCTACTACAGTACCTCACAAAGTACTGAGCATCATCAAGATACTCTCTTCCACACCGTCCCTTTCACATAGAGGTCCCCACTACAGTACCTCTTATAGTACTGAGCATCATCCAGACACTGTCTTCCACACCGTCCTTTTCACATTCACGTCCCTACTACAGTACCTCACATAGTACCGAGATTTATCGAGACACTCTCTTCCACACGGTCCCTTTCAGATTCAAGTCCCTACTACAGTACCTCACATAGTACTGAGCATCATCAAGACACTCTCTTCCACACCGTCCCTTTCTCATTCACGTCCCTACTACAGGACCTCAGATAGTACTGAGCATCATCCAGACACTCTCTTCCACACCATCCCTTTCACATTCACGTCCCTACTACAGTTCCTCACTTAGTACTGATCATCATCCAGACACTCTCTTCCACACCGTCCCTTTCATATTCACGTCCCTACTACAGTACCTCACATGGTACTGAGCATCATCCAGACACTCTCTTCCACACCGTCCCTTTCACATTCACGTCCCTACTACAGTACCTCACATAGTACCGAGCATCATCCGGACACTCTCTTCCACACCGTCCCTTTCACATTCACGTCCCTACTACAGTACCTCACATAGTACTGAGCATAATCCAGACACTATCTTCCACACCATCCCTTTCACATTCCCTTCCGTACTACAGAAGCTCACATAGTACTGAGCATCATCCAGACACTCTCTTCCACACCGTCCCTTTCACATTCACGTCCCTACTACAGTACCTCACGTAGTACCGAGCTTTATCCAGACACTCTCTTCCACACCGTGCCTTTCAGATTCATATCCCTACTACAGTAGCTCACAAAGTACGGAGCATCATCCAGACACTCTCTTCCACACCTTCCCTTTCACATTCATGTCCCTACTACAGTACCTCACATAGTACTGGGCATCATCCAGACACTCTCTTCCACACCGTCCCTTGCACATTCACGTCCCTACTACGGTACCTCACACAGTACCGAGCATCATCCAGACACTCTCTTCCACACCATCCCTTTCACATTCACGTCGCTACTACAGTACCTCACTTAGTATTGAGCATCATCCAGACACTCTCTTCCACACCGTCCCTTTCACATTCACATCCCTACTACAGTACCTCACGTAGTACTGAGCATCATCCATACACTCACTTCCAGACCGTCTCTTTCACATTCACGTCCCTACGACAGTACCTCACAAAGTACTGATCATCATCCAGACACTATCTTCCACACCATCCCTTTCAAATTCACGTCCCTACTACAGTACCTCACATCGCACTGAGCATCATCCGGACACTCAATTCCACACCGTCCCTTTCACATTCACGTCCCTACAACAGTATCTCACATAGTACCGAGCATCATCCAGACACTCTCTTCCACACCGTCCCTATCACATTCACGTCCCTACTACAGTACCTCAAATAGTACTGAGCATCATCCAGACACTCTCTACCACACCGTCCATTAAACATTCACGTCCCTACTACAGTACCTCACAAAGTACTGAGCATCATCCAGACACTCTCTTCCACACGGTCGCTTTCACGTTCACGTCCCTACTACAGTACCTCACATAGTACCGAGCATAATCCAGACACTATCTTCCACACCGTCCCTTTCATATTCACGTCCCTACTACAGTACCTTACATAGTACCGAGCATCATCCATACACTCTCTGGCACACAGTCCCTTTCACATTCACGTCCCTACCACCTCACATAGTACTGAGCATCATCAAGACACTCTCTTCCACACCGTCCCTTGGACATTCACGTCCCTACTACGGTACCTCACACAGTACCGAGCATCATCCAGACACTCTCTTCCACACCATCCCTTTCACATTCACGTCCCTACAACAGTACCTTACATAGTACCGAGCATCATCCATACACTCTCTGGCACACAGTCCCTTTCACATTCACGTCCCTACCACCTCACATAGTACTGAGCATCATCAAGACACTCTCTTCCACATCGTCCCTTTGACATTCACATCACCACTACCCCACATAGTACTGAGCATCATCCAGACACTCTCTTCCACACCGTCTCTTTCACATTCACATCCCTACTACATACCTCACAAAGTACTGAGCATCATCCAGACACTCTCTTCCACACCGTCCCTTGCACATTCACGTCCCTACTACGGTACCTCACACAGTACCGAGCATCATCCAGACACTCTCTTCCACACCATCCCTTTCACATTCACATCCCTACTACAGTACCTCACATCGTACCGAGCATCATCCAGACACTATCTTCCACACCGTCCCTTTCACATTCACGTCCCTACTACAGTACCTCACATAGTACTGAGCACCATCCAGACACTCTCTTCCACACCATCCCTTTCACATTCACGTCGCTACTACAGTACCTCACTTAGTATTGAGCATCATCCAGACACTCTCTTCCAGACCGTCCCTTTCACATTCACGTCCCTACTACAGTACCTCACAAAGTACTGAGCATCATCAAGATACTCTCTTCCACACCGTCCCTTTCACATAGAGGTCCCCACTACAGTACCTCTTATAGTACTGAGCATCATCCAGACACTGTCTTCCACACCGTCCTTTTCACATTCACGTCCCTACTACAGTACCTCACATAGTACCGAGATTTATCGAGACACTCTCTTCCACACGGTCCCTTTCAGATTCAAGTCCCTACTACAGTACCTCACATAGTACTGAGCATCATCAAGACAATCTCTTCCACACCGTCCCTTTCTCATTCACGATCCTACTACCGCACATAGTACTGAGCATCATCCAGACACTCTCGTCCACACCATCCCTTTCACATTCACATCCGTACTACAGAACCTCACATAGTGCTGAGCATCATCCAGACACTCTCTTCCACACCGTCCCTTTGACATTCACGTCCCCACTACGGTACCTCACATAGTACTGAGCATCATCCAGACACTCTCTTTCACACTGTCACTTTCACATTCACGTCCCTACTACAGTACCTCAGAAAGTACTGACCGTCATCCAGACACTCTCTTCCACACCGTCCCTTTCATATACACGTCCCTACTATCTCACATCGTACTGAGCATCATCTAGACACTCTCTTCCACACCGTCCCTTTCACATTCACGACCCTACCACAGTACCTCACATAATACTGAGCATCATCCAGTCACTCTCTTCCACATCATCCCTTTCACATTCACGTCCCTACTACTGTCCCTCACATAGTGCTGAGCATCATCCAGACACTCTCTTCCACACCGTCCCTTTCACATTAACTTCCCTACTATCTCACATACTAGTGAGCATCATCCAGACACTCTCTTCCACACCGTCCCTTTCACATTCACATCCTTTCTACAGTTCCTCACGTAGTACTGAGCATCATCCAGACTCTCTTTCCACACCGTCCCTTTCACATTCATGTCCCTACTACAGTACCTCACATCGTACCGAGCATAATCCAGACACTATCTTCCACACCGTCCCTTTCACATTCACGTCCCTACTACAGTACCTCACATAGTACCGAGCTTTATCCAGACACTCTCTTCCACACCGTGCCTTTCAGATTCATATCGCTACTACAGTAGCTCACAAAGTACGGAGCATCATCCAGACACTCTCTTCCACACCTTCCCTTTCACATTCATGTCCCTCCTACAGTACCTCACATAGTACTGGGCATCATCCAGACACTCTCTTCCACACCGTCCCTTTCACATTCACGTCCCTACTACAGTACCTCACGTAGTACTGAGCATCATCCAGACACTCTCTTCCACACCGTCCCTTGGACATTCACATCCCTACTACGGTACCTCACACAGTACCGAGCATCATCCAGACACTCTCTTCCACACCATCACTTTCACATTCACGTCCCTACAACAGTACCTTACATAGTACCGAGCATCATCCATACACTCTCTGGCACACAGTCCCTTTCACATTCACGTCCCTACCACCTCACATAGTACTGAGCATCATCCAGACACTCTCTTCCACACCGTCTCTTTCACATTCACATCCCTACTACATACCTCACAAAGTACTGAGCATCATCCAGACACTCTCTTCCACACCGTCCCTTGCACATTCACGTCCCTACTACGGTACCTCACACAGTACCGAGCATCATCCAGACACTCTCTTCCACACCATCCCTTTCACATTCACATCCCTACTACAGTACCTCACATCGTACCGAGCATCATCCAGACACTATCTTCCACACCGTCCCTTTCACATTCACGTCCCTACTACAGTACCTCACATAGTACTGAGCATCATCAAGACAATCTCTTCCACACCGTCCCTTTCTCATTCACGTCCCTACTACAGGACCTCAGATAGTACTGAGCATCATCCAGACACTCTCTTCCACACCATCCCTTTCACATTCACGTCCCTACTACAGTTCCTCACTTAGTACTGATCATCATCCAGACACTCTCTTCCACACCGTCCCTTTCATATTCACGTCCCTACTACAGTACCTCACATGGTACTGAGCATCATCCAGACACTCTCTTCCACACCGTCCCTTTCACATTCACGTCCCTACTACAGTACCTCACATAGTACTGAGCATCATCCAGACACTCTCTTCCACACCGTCTCTTTCACATTCACGTCCCTACTACCTCACATAGTACTGAGCATCATCGAGGCACTCTGTTCCACACCGTCCATTCCACAGTCACCTCCCAACTACGGTACCTCACATAGTACTGAGCATCATCCAGACACTCTCTTCCACACCATCCCTTTCACATTCACGTCCCTACTACAGTACCTCACATAGTACTGAGCATCATCCAGACACTCTTTTCCACAGCAGCCCTTTCACATTCACGATCCTACTACCGCACATAGTACTGAGCATCATCCAGACACTCTCGTCCACACCATCCCTTTCACATTCACATCCGTACTACAGAACCTCACATAGTGCTGAGCATCATCCAGACACTCTCTTCCACACCGTCCCTTTGACATTCACGTCCCCACTACGGTACCTCACATAGTACTGAGCATCATCCAGACACTCTCTTTCACACTGTCACTTTCACATTCACGTCCCTACTACAGTACCTCAGAAAGTACTGACCGTCATCCAGACACTCTCTTCCACACCGTCCCTTTCATATACACGTCCCTACTATCTCACATCGTACTGAGCATCATCTAGACACTCTCTTCCACACCGTCCCTTTCACATTCACGACCCTACCACAGTACCTCACATAATACTGAGCATCATCCAGTCACTCTCTTCCACATCATCCCTTTCACATTCACGTCCCTACTACTGTCCCTCACATAGTGCTGAGCATCATCCAGACACTCTCTTCCACACCGTCCCTTTCACATTAACTTCCCTACTATCTCACATACTAGTGAGCATCATCCAGACACTCTCTTCCACACCGTCCCTTTCACATTCACATCCTTTCTACAGTTCCTCACGTAGTACTGAGCATCATCCAGACTCTCTCTACCACACCGTCCCTTTCACATTCATGTCCCTACTACAGTACCTCACATCGTACCGAGCATAATCCAGACACTATCTTCCACACCGTCCCTTTCACATTCACGTCCCTACTACAGTACCTCACATAGTACCGAGCTTTATCCAGACACTCTCTTCCACACCGTGCCTTTCAGATTCATATCGCTACTACAGTAGCTCACAAAGTACGGAGCATCATCCAGACACTCTCTTCCACACCTTCCCTTTCACATTCATGTCCCTACTACAGTACCTCACATAGTACTGGGCATCATCCAGACACTCTCTTCCACACCGTCCCTTGCACATTCACGTCCCTACTACGGTACCTCACACAGTACCGAGCATCATCCAGACACTCTCTTCCACACCATCCCTTTCACATTCACATCCCTACTACAGTACCTCACATCGTACCGAGCATCATCCAGACACTATCTTCCACACCGTCCCTTTCACATTCACGTCCCTACTACAGTACCTCACATAGTACTGAGCACCATCCAGACACTCTCTTCCACACCATCCATTTCACATTCACGTCGCTACTACAGTACCTCACTTAGTATTGAGCATCATCCAGACACTCTCTTCCAGACCGTCCCTTTCACATTCATGTCCCTACTACAGTACCTCACAAAGTACTGAGCATCATCAAGATACTCTCTTCCACACCGTCCCTTTCACATAGAGGTCCCCACTACAGTACCTCTTATAGTACTGAGCATCATCCAGACACTGTCTTCCACACCGTCCTTTTCACATTCACGTCCCTACTACAGTACCTCACATAGTACCGAGATTTATCGAGACACTCTCTTCCACACGGTCCCTTTCAGATTCAAGTCCCTACTACAGTACCTCACATAGTACTGAGCATCATCAAGACACTCTCTTCCACACCGTCCCTTTCTCATTCACGTCCCTACTACAGGACCTCAGATAGTACTGAGCATCATCCAGACACTCTCTTCCACACCATCCCTTTCACATTCACGTCCCTACTACAGTTCCTCACTTAGTACTGATCATCATCCAGACACTCTCTTCCACACCGTCCCTTTCATATTCACGTCCCTACTACAGTACCTCACATGGTACTGAGCATCATCCAGACACTCTCTTCCACACCGTCCCTTTCACATTCACGTCCCTACTACAGTACCTCACATAGTACCGAGCATCATCCGGACACTCTCTTCCACACCGTCCCTTTCACATTCACGTCCCTACTACAGTACCTCACATAGTACTGAGCATAATCCAGACACTATCTTCCACACCATCCCTTTCACATTCCCTTCCGTACTACAGAAGCTCACATAGTACTGAGCATCATCCAGACACTCTCTTCCACACCGTCCCTTTCACATTCACGTCCCTACTACAGTACCTCACGTAGTACCGAGCTTTATCCAGACACTCTCTTCCACACCGTGCCTTTCAGATTCATATCCCTACTACAGTAGCTCACAAAGTACGGAGCATCATCCAGACACTCTCTTCCACACCTTCCCTTTCACATTCATGTCCCTACTACAGTACCTCACATAGTACTGGGCATCATCCAGACACTCTCTTCCACACCGTCCCTTGCACATTCACGTCCCTACTACGGTACCTCACACAGTACCGAGCATCATCCAGACACTCTCTTCCACACCATCCCTTTCACATTCACGTCGCTACTACAGTACCTCACTTAGTATTGAGCATCATCCAGACACTCTCTTCCACACCGTCCCTTTCACATTCACATCCCTACTACAGTACCTCACGTAGTACTGAGCATCATCCATACACTCACTTCCAGACCGTCTCTTTCACATTCACGTCCCTACGACAGTACCTCACAAAGTACTGATCATCATCCAGACACTATCTTCCACACCATCCCTTTCAAATTCACGTCCCTACTACAGTACCTCACATCGCACTGAGCATCATCCGGACACTCAATTCCACACCGTCCCTTTCACATTCACGTCCCTACAACAGTATCTCACATAGTACCGAGCATCATCCAGACACTCTCTTCCACACCGTCCCTATCACATTCACGTCCCTACTACAGTACCTCAAATAGTACTGAGCATCATCCAGACACTCTCTACCACACCGTCCATTAAACATTCACGTCCCTACTACAGTACCTCACAAAGTACTGAGCATCATCCAGACACTCTCTTCCACACCGTCGCTTTCACGTTCACGTCCCTACTACAGTACCTCACATAGTACCGAGCATAATCCAGACACTATCTTCCACACCGTCCCTTTCATATTCACGTCCCTACTACAGTACCTTACATAGTACCGAGCATCATCCATACACTCTCTGGCACACAGTCCCTTTCACATTCACGTCCCTACCACCTCACATAGTACTGAGCATCATCAAGACACTCTCTTCCACACCGTCCCTTGGACATTCACGTCCCTACTACGGTACCTCACACAGTACCGAGCATCATCCAGACACTCTCTTCCACACCATCCCTTTCACATTCACGTCCCTACAACAGTACCTTACATAGTACCGAGCATCATCCATACACTCTCTGGCACACAGTCCCTTTCACATTCACGTCCCTACCACCTCACATAGTACTGAGCATCATCAAGACACTCTCTTCCACATCGTCCCTTTGACATTCACATCACCACTACCCCACATAGTACTGAGCATCATCCAGACACTCTCTTCCACACCGTCTCTTTCACATTCACATCCCTACTACATACCTCACAAAGTACTGAGCATCATCCAGACACTCTCTTCCACACCGTCCCTTGCACATTCACGTCCCTACTACGGTACCTCACACAGTACCGAGCATCATCCAGACACTCTCTTCCACACCATCCCTTTCACATTCACATCCCTACTACAGTACCTCACATCGTACCGAGCATCATCCAGACACTATCTTCCACACCGTCCCTTTCACATTCACGTCCCTACTACAGTACCTCACATAGTACTGAGCACCATCCAGACACTCTCTTCCACACCATCCCTTTCACATTCACGTCGCTACTACAGTACCTCACTTAGTATTGAGCATCATCCAGACACTCTCTTCCAGACCGTCCCTTTCACATTCACGTCCCTACTACAGTACCTCACAAAGTACTGAGCATCATCAAGATACTCTCTTCCACACCGTCCCTTTCACATAGAGGTCCCCACTACAGTACCTCTTATAGTACTGAGCATCATCCAGACACTGTCTTCCACACCGTCCTTTTCACATTCACGTCCCTACTACAGTACCTCACATAGTACCGAGATTTATCGAGACACTCTCTTCCACACGGTCCCTTTCAGATTCAAGTCCCTACTACAGTACCTCACATAGTACTGAGCATCATCAAGACAATCTCTTCCACACCGTCCCTTTCTCATTCACGATCCTACTACCGCACATAGTACTGAGCATCATCCAGACACTCTCGTCCACACCATCCCTTTCACATTCACATCCGTACTACAGAACCTCACATAGTGCTGAGCATCATCCAGACACTCTCTTCCACACCGTCCCTTTGACATTCACGTCCCCACTACGGTACCTCACATAGTACTGAGCATCATCCAGACACTCTCTTTCACACTGTCACTTTCACATTCACGTCCCTACTACAGTACCTCAGAAAGTACTGACCGTCATCCAGACACTCTCTTCCACACCGTCCCTTTCATATACACGTCCCTACTATCTCACATCGTACTGAGCATCATCTAGACACTCTCTTCCACACCGTCCCTTTCACATTCACGACCCTACCACAGTACCTCACATAATACTGAGCATCATCCAGTCACTCTCTTCCACATCATCCCTTTCACATTCACGTCCCTACTACTGTCCCTCACATAGTGCTGAGCATCATCCAGACACTCTCTTCCACACCGTCCCTTTCACATTAACTTCCCTACTATCTCACATACTAGTGAGCATCATCCAGACACTCTCTTCCACACCGTCCCTTTCACATTCACATCCTTTCTACAGTTCCTCACGTAGTACTGAGCATCATCCAGACTCTCTTTTCCACACCGTCCCTTTCACATTCATGTCCCTACTACAGTACCTCACATCGTACCGAGCATAATCCAGACACTATCTTCCACACCGTCCCTTTCACATTCACGTCCCTACTACAGTACCTCACATAGTACCGAGCTTTATCCAGACACTCTCTTCCACACCGTGCCTTTCAGATTCATATCGCTACTACAGTAGCTCACAAAGTACGGAGCATCATCCAGACACTCTCTTCCACACCTTCCCTTTCACATTCATGTCCCTCCTACAGTACCTCACATAGTACTGGGCATCATCCAGACACTCTCTTCCACACCGTCCCTTTCACATTCACGTCCCTACTACAGTACCTCACGTAGTACTGAGCATCATCCAGACACTCTCTTCCACACCGTCCCTTGGACATTCACATCCCTACTACGGTACCTCACACAGTACCGAGCATCATCCAGACACTCTCTTCCACACCATCCCTTTCACATTCACGTCCCTACAACAGTACCTTACATAGTACCGAGCATCATCCATACACTCTCTGGCACACAGTCCCTTTCACATTCACGTCCCTACCACCTCACATAGTACTGAGCATCATCCAGACACTCTCTTCCACACCGTCTCTTTCACATTCACATCCCTACTACATACCTCACAAAGTACTGAGCATCATCCAGACACTCTCTTCCACACCGTCCCTTGCACATTCACGTCCCTACTACGGTACCTCACACAGTACCGAGCATCATCCAGACACTCTCTTCCACACCATCCCTTTCACATTCACATCCCTACTACAGTACCTCACATCGTACCGAGCATCATCCAGACACTATCTTCCACACCGTCCCTTTCACATTCACGTCCCTACTACAGTACCTCACATAGTACTGAGCATCATCAAGACAATCTCTTCCACACCGTCCCTTTCTCATTCACGTCCCTACTACAGGACCTCAGATAGTACTGAGCATCATCCAGACACTCTCTTCCACACCATCCCTTTCACATTCACGTCCCTACTACAGTTCCTCACTTAGTACTGATCATCATCCAGACACTCTCTTCCACACCGTCCCTTTCATATTCACGTCCCTACTACAGTACCTCACATGGTACTGAGCATCATCCAGACACTCTCTTCCACACCGTCCCTTTCACATTCACGTCCCTACTACAGTACCTCACATAGTACTGAGCATCATCCAGACACTCTCTTCCACACCGTCTCTTTCACATTCACGTCCCTACTACCTCACATAGTACTGAGCATCATCGAGGCACTCTGTTCCACACCGTCCATTCCACAGTCACCTCCCAACTACGGTACCTCACATAGTACTGAGCATCATCCAGACACTCTCTTCCACACCATCCCTTTCACATTCACGTCCCTACTACAGTACCTCACATAGTACTGAGCATCATCCAGACACTCTTTTCCACAGCAGCCCTTTCACATTCACGATCCTACTACCGCACATAGTACTGAGCATCATCCAGACACTCTCGTCCACACCATCCCTTTCACATTCACATCCGTACTACAGAACCTCACATAGTGCTGAGCATCATCCAGACACTCTCTTCCACACCGTCCCTTTGACATTCACGTCCCCACTACGGTACCTCACATAGTACTGAGCATCATCCAGACACTCTCTTTCACACTGTCACTTTCACATTCACGTCCCTACTACAGTACCTCAGAAAGTACTGACCGTCATCCAGACACTCTCTTCCACACCGTCCCTTTCATATACACGTCCCTACTATCTCACATCGTACTGAGCATCATCTAGACACTCTCTTCCACACCGTCCCTTTCACATTCACGACCCTACCACAGTACCTCACATAATACTGAGCATCATCCAGTCACTCTCTTCCACATCATCCCTTTCACATTCACGTCCCTACTACTGTCCCTCACATAGTGCTGAGCATCATCCAGACACTCTCTTCCACACCGTCCCTTTCACATTAACTTCCCTACTATCTCACATACTAGTGAGCATCATCCAGACACTCTCTTCCACACCGTCCCTTTCACATTCACATCCTTTCTACAGTTCCTCACGTAGTACTGAGCATCATCCAGACTCTCTCTACCACACCGTCCCTTTCACATTCATGTCCCTACTACAGTACCTCACATCGTACCGAGCATAATCCAGACACTATCTTCCACACCGTCCCTTTCACATTCACGTCCCTACTACAGTACCTCACATAGTACCGAGCTTTATCCAGACACTCTCTTCCACACCGTGCCTTTCAGATTCATATCGCTACTACAGTAGCTCACAAAGTACGGAGCATCATCCAGACACTCTCTTCCACACCTTCCCTTTCACATTCATGTCCCTACTACAGTACCTCACATAGTACTGGGCATCATCCAGACACTCTCTTCCACACCGTCCCTTTCACATTCACGTCCCTACTACAGTACCTCACGTAGTACTGAGCATCATCCAGACACTCTCTTCCACACCGTCCCTTGGACATTCACATCCCTACTACGGTACCTCACACAGTACCGAGCATCATCCAGACACTCTCTTCCACACCATCCCTTTCACATTCACGTCCCTACAACAGTACCTTACATAGTACCGAGCATCATCCATACACTCTCTGGCACACAGTCCCTTTCACATTCACGTCCCTACCACCTCACATAGTACTGAGCATCATCAAGACACTCTCTTCCACATCGTCCCTTTGACATTCACATCACCACTACCCCACATAGTACTGAGCATCATCCAGACACTCTCTTCCACACCGTCTCTTTCACATTCACATCCCTACTACATACCTCACAAAGTACTGAGCATCATCCAGACACTCTCTTCCACACCGTCCCTTGAACATTCACGTCCCTACTACGGTACCTCACACAGTACCGAGCATCATCCAGACACTCTCTTCCACACCATCCCTTTCACATTCACATCCCTACTACAGTACCTCACATCGTACCGAGCATCATCCAGACACTATCTTCCACACCGTCCCTTTCACATTCACGTCCCTACTACAGTACCTCACATAGTACTGAGCACCATCCAGACACTCTCTTCCACACCATCCATTTCACATTCACGTCGCTACTACAGTACCTCACTTAGTATTGAGCATCATCCAGACACTCTCTTCCAGACCGTCCCTTTCACATTCATGTCCCTACTACAGTACCTCACAAAGTACTGAGCATCATCAAGATACTCTCTTCCACACCGTCCCTTTCACATAGAGGTCCCCACTACAGTACCTCTTATATACTGAGCATCATCCAGACACTGTCTTCCACACCGTCCTTTTCACATTCACGTCCCTACTACAGTACCTCACATAGTACCGAGATTTATCGAGACACTCTCTTCCACACGGTCCCTTTCAGATTCAAGTCCCTACTACAGTACCTCACATAGTACTGAGCATCATCAAGACACTCTCTTCCACACCGTCCCTTTCTCATTCACGTCCCTACTACAGGACCTCAGATAGTACTGAGCATCATCCAGACACTCTCTTCCACACCATCCCTTTCACATTCACGTCCCTGCTACAGTTCCTCACTTAGTACTGATCATCATCCAGACACTCTCTTCCACACCGTCCCTTTCATATTCACGTCCCTACTACAGTACCTCACATGGTACTGAGCATCATCCAGACACTCTCTTCCACACCGTCCCTTTCACATTCACGTCCCTACTACAGTACCTCACATAGTACCGAGCATCATCCGGACACTCTCTTCCACACCGTCCCTTTCACATTCACGTCCCTACTACAGTACCTCACATAGTACTGAGCATAATCCAGACACTATCTTCCACACCATCCCTTTCACATTCCCTTCCGTACTACAGAAGCTCACATAGTACTGAGCATCATCCAGACACTCTCTTCCACACCGTCCCTTTCACATTCACGTCCCTACTACAGTATCTCACATAGTACTGAGCATCATACAGACACTCTATTCCAGACTGTCCCTTTCATATTCACATCCCTATTACAGTACCTCACTTAGTACTGAGCATCATCCAGACACTCTATTCCACACCGTCCCTTTCACATTCACGTCCTTACTACAGTACCTCACATAGTACCGAGCATCATCCAGAAACTCTCTTCCAGACCATCGCTCTCACATTCACGACCCTACTACAGTAACTCACATAGTAATAAGCATCATCCAGACACTCTTTTCCACACCGTCCCTTTCACAATCACATCCCTACTGCCTCACATAGTACTGAGCTTCATCCACGCACTCTCTTCCACAACGTCCTTTTCACATTCACGTCCCTACTATCTGAGATGGTACTGAGCATCATCCAGAGACTCTCTTCCACACGGTCCCTTTCACATTTACGTCCCTACTACCTCACATAGTTCTGAGCATCATCCAGACACTCTCTTCCACACCATCCCTCTCACATTCACGTCCCTGCGACAGTACCTCACATAGTACTGAGCATTATCCAGACACTCTCTTCCAGACCGTCCCTTTCACATTCACATCCTTACTACAGTACCTCACGTACTACTGAGCATCATCCAGACACTCTGTTCCACACCGTCCCTTTCACATTTACGTCCCTACTACAGTACCTCACATACTACTGAGCATCATCCAGACTCTCTCTTCCACACCGTCCCTTTCACATTCACGTCCCTACTACCTCACATAGTACTGAGCATCATCCAGACACTCTCTTCCACACCGTCGCTTTCACGTTCACGTCCCTACTACAGTACCTCACATAGTACCGAGCATAATCCAGACACTATCTTCCACACCGTCCCTTTCATATTCACGTCCCTACTACAGTACCTCACGTAGTACCGAGCTTTATCCAGACACTCTCTTCCACACCGTGCCTTTCAGATTCATATCCCTACTACAGTAGCTCACAAAGTACGGAGCATCATCCAGACACTCTCTTCCACACCTTCCCTTTCACATTCATGTCCCTACTACAGTACCTCACATAGTACTGGGCATCATCCAGACACTCTCTTCCACACCGTCCCTTGCACATTCACGTCCCTACTACGGTACCTCACACAGTACCGAGCATCATCCAGACACTCTCTTCCACACCATCCCTTTCACATTCACGTCGCTACTACAGTACCTCACTTAGTATTGAGCATCATCCAGACACTCTCTTCCAGACCGTCCCTTTCACATTCACATCCCTACTACAGTACCTCACGTAGTACTGAGCATCATCCATACACTCACTTCCAGACCGTCTCTTTCACATTCACGTCCCTACGACAGTACCTCACAAAGTACTGATCATCATCCAGACACTATCTTCCACACCATCCCTTTCAAATTCACGTCCCTACTACAGTACCTCACATCGCACTGAGCATCATCCGGACACTCAATTCCACACCGTCCCTTTCACATTCACGTCCCTACAACAGTATCTCACATAGTACCGAGCATCATCCAGACACTCTCTTCCACACCGTCCCTATCACATTCACGTCCCTACTACAGTACCTCAAATAGTACTGAGCATCATCCAGACACTCTCTACCACACCGTCCATTAAACATTCACGTCCCTACTACAGTACCTCACAGAGTACTGAGCATCATCCAGACACTCTCTTCCACACCATTTCTTTCACATTCACGTCCCTACTACAGTACCTCACGTAGTTCTGAGCATCATCCAGACACTCTCTTCCACACCGTCCCTTTCACATTCACGTCCCTACTACAGTACCTCACATAGTACCGAGCTTTATCCAGACACTCTCTTCCACACCGTGCCTTTCAGATTCATATCGCTACTACAGTAGCTCACAAAGTACGGAGCATCATCCAGACACTCTCATCCACACCTTCCCTTTCACATTCATGTCCCTACTACAGTACCTCACATAGTACTGGGCATCATCCAGACACTCTCTTCCACACCGTCCCTTTCACATTCACGTCCCTACTACAGTACCTCACGTAGTACTGAGCATCATCCAGACACTCTCTTCCACACCGTCCCTTGGACATTCACATCCCTACTACGGTACCTCACACAGTACCGAGCATCATCCAGACACTCTCTTCCACACCATCCCTTTCACATTCACGTCCCTACAACAGTACCTTACATAGTACCGAGCATCATCCATACACTCTCTGGCACACAGTCCCTTTCACATTCACGTCCCTACCACCTCACATAGTACTGAGCATCATCAAGACACTCTCTTCCACATCGTCCCTTTGACATTCACATCACCACTACCCCACATAGTACTGAGCATCATCCAGACACTCTCTTCCACACCGTCTCTTTCACATTCACATCCCTACTACATACCTCACAAAGTACTGAGCATCATCCAGACACTCTCTTCCACACCGTCCCTTGCACATTCACGTCCCTACTACGGTACCTCACACAGTACCGAGCATCATCCAGACACTCTCTTCCACACCATCCCTTTCACATTCACATCCCTACTACAGTACCTCACATCGTACCGAGCATCATCCAGACACTATCTTCCACACCGTCCCTTTCACATTCACGTCCCTACTACAGTACCTCACATAGTACTGAGCATCATCAAGACAATCTCTTCCACACCGTCCCTTTCTCATTCACGTCCCTACTACAGGACCTCAGATAGTACTGAGCATCATCCAGACACTCTCTTCCACACCATCCCTTTCACATTCACGTCCCTACTACAGTTCCTCACTTAGTACTGATCATCATCCAGACACTCTCTTCCACACCGTCCCTTTCATATTCACGTCCCTACTACAGTACCTCACATGGTACTGAGCATCATCCAGACACTCTCTTCCACACCGTCCCTTTCACATTCACGTCCCTACTACAGTACCTCACATAGTACTGAGCATCATCCAGACACTCTCTTCCACACCGTCTCTTTCACATTCACGTCCCTACTACCTCACATAGTACTGAGCATCATCGAGGCACTCTGTTCCACACCGTCCATTCCACAGTCACCTCCCAACTACGGTACCTCACATAGTACTGAGCATCATCCAGACACTCTCTTCCACACCATCCCTTTCACATTCACGTCCCTACTACAGTACCTCACATAGTACTGAGCATCATCCAGACACTCTTTTCCACAGCATCCCTTTCACATTCACGATCCTACTACCGCACATAGTACTGAGCATCATCCAGACACTCTCGTCCACACCATCCCTTTCACATTCACATCCGTACTACAGAACCTCACATAGTGCTGAGCATCATCCAGACACTCTCTTCCACACCGTCCCTTTGACATTCACGTCCCCACTACGGTACCTCACATAGTACTGAGCATCATCCAGACACTCTCTATAACACTGTCACTTTCACATTCACGTCCCTACTACAGTACCTCAGAAAGTACTGACCGTCATCCAGACACTCTCTTCCACACCGTCCCTTTCATATACACGTCCCTACTATCTCACATCGTACTGAGCATCATCTAGACACTCTCTTCCACACCGTCCCTTTCACATTCACGACCCTACCACAGTACCTCACATAATACTGAGCATCATCCAGTCACTCTCTTCCACATCATCCCTTTCACATTCACGTCCCTACTACTGTCCCTCACATAGTGCTGAGCATCATCCAGACACTCTCTTCCACACCGTCCCTTTCACATTAACTTCCCTACTATCTCACATACTAGTGAGCATCATCCAGACACTCTCTTCCACACCGTCCCTTTCACATTCACATCCTTTCTACAGTTCCTCACGTAGTACTGAGCATCATCCAGACTCTGTCTACCACACCGTCCCTTTCACATTCATGTCCCTACTACAGTACCTCACATCGTACCGAGCATAATCCAGACACTATCTTCCACACCGTCCCTTTCACATTCACGTCCCTACTACAGTACCTCACATAGTACCGAGCTTTATCCAGACACTCTCTTCCACACCGTGCCTTTCAGATTCATATCGCTACTACAGTAGCTCACAAAGTACGGAGCATCATCCAGACACTCTCTTCCACACCTTCCCTTTCACATTCATGTCCCTACTACAGTACCTCACATAGTACTGGGCATCATCCAGACACTCTCTTCCACACCGTCCCTTTCACATTCACGTCCCTACTACAGTACCTCACGTAGTACTGAGCATCATCCAGACACTCTCTTCCACACCGTCCCTTGGACATTCACATCCCTACTACGGTACCTCACACAGTACCGAGCATCATCCAGACACTCTCTTCCACACCATCCCTTTCACATTCACGTCCCTACAACAGTACCTTACATAGTACCGAGCATCATCCATACACTCTCTGGCACACAGTCCCTTTCACATTCACGTCCCTACCACCTCACATAGTACTGAGCATCATCAAGACACTCTCTTCCACATCGTCCCTTTGACATTCACATCACCACTACCCCACATAGTACTGAGCATCATCCAGACACTCTCTTCCACACCGTCTCTTTCACATTCACATCCCTACTACATACCTCACAAAGTACTGAGCATCATCCAGACACTCTCTTCCACACCGTCCCTTGCACATTCACGTCCCTACTACGGTACCTCACACAGTACCGAGCATCATCCAGACACTCTCTTCCACACCATCCCTTTCACATTCACATCCCTACTACAGTACCTCACATCGTACCGAGCATCATCCAGACACTATCTTCCACACCGTCCCTTTCACATTCACGTCCCTACTACAGTACCTCACATAGTACTGAGCACCATCCAGACACTCTCTTCCACACCATCCATTTCACATTCACGTCGCTACTACAGTACCTCACTTAGTATTGAGCATCATCCAGACACTCTCTTCCAGACCGTCCCTTTCACATTCATGTCCCTACTACAGTACCTCACAAAGTACTGAGCATCATCAAGATACTCTCTTCCACACCGTCCCTTTCACATAGAGGTCCCCACTACAGTACCTCTTATAGTACTGAGCATCATCCAGACACTGTCTTCCACACCGTCCTTTTCACATTCACGTCCCTACTACAGTACCTCACATAGTACCGAGATTTATCGAGACACTCTCTTCCACACGGTCCCTTTCAGATTCAAGTCCCTACTACAGTACCTCACATAGTACTGAGCATCATCAAGACACTCTCTTCCACACCGTCCCTTTCTCATTCACGTCCCTACTACAGGACCTCAGATAGTACTGAGCATCATCCAGACACTCTCTTCCACACCATCCCTTTCACATTCACGTCCCTACTACAGTTCCTCACTTAGTACTGATCATCATCCAGACACTCTCTTCCACACCGTCCCTTTCATATTCACGTCCCTACTACAGTACCTCACATGGTACTGAGCATCATCCAGACACTCTCTTCCACACCGTCCCTTTCACATTCACGTCCCTACTACAGTACCTCACATAGTACCGAGCATCATCCGGACACTCTCTTCCACACCGTCCCTTTCACATTCACGTCCCTACTACAGTACCTCACATAGTACTGAGCATAATCCAGACACTATCTTCCACACCATCCCTTTCACATTCCCTTCCGTACTACAGAAGCTCACATAGTACTGAGCATCATCCAGACACTCTCTTCCACACCGTCCCTTTCACATTCACGTCCCTACTACAGTATCTCACATAGTACTGAGCATCATACAGACACTCTATTCCAGACTGTCCCTTTCATATTCACATCCCTATTACAGTACCTCACTTAGTACTGAGCATCATCCAGACACTCTATTCCACACCGTCCCTTTCACATTCACGTCCTTACTACAGTACCTCACATAGTACCGAGCATCATCCAGAAACTCTCTTCCAGACCATCGCTCTCACATTCACGACCCTACTACAGTAACTCACATAGTAATAAGCATCATCCAGACACTCTTTTCCACACCGTCCCTTTCACAATCACATCCCTACTGCCTCACATAGTACTGAGCTTCATCCACGCACTCTCTTCCACAACGTCCTTTTCACATTCACGTCCCTACTATCTGAGATGGTACTGAGCATCATCCAGAGACTCTCTTCCACACGGTCCCTTTCACATTTACGTCCCTACTACCTCACATAGTTCTGAGCATCATCCAGACACTCTCTTCCACACCATCCCTCTCACATTCACGTCCCTGCGACAGTACCTCACATAGTACTGAGCATTATCCAGACACTCTCTTCCAGACCGTCCCTTTCACATTCACATCCTTACTACAGTACCTCACGTACTACTGAGCATCATCCAGACACTCTGTTCCACACCGTCCCTTTCACATTTACGTCCCTACTACAGTACCTCACATACTACTGAGCATCATCCAGACTCTCTCTTCCACACCGTCCCTTTCACATTCACGTCCCTACTACCTCACATAGTACTGAGCATCATCCAGACACTCTCTTCCACACCGTCGCTTTCACGTTCACGTCCCTACTACAGTACCTCACATAGTACCGAGCATAATCCAGACACTATCTTCCACACCGTCCCTTTCATATTCACGTCCCTACTACAGTACCTCACGTAGTACCGAGCTTTATCCAGACACTCTCTTCCACACCGTGCCTTTCAGATTCATATCCCTACTACAGTAGCTCACAAAGTACGGAGCATCATCCAGACACTCTCTTCCACACCTTCCCTTTCACATTCATGTCCCTACTACAGTACCTCACATAGTACTGGGCATCATCCAGACACTCTCTTCCACACCGTCCCTTGCACATTCACGTCCCTACTACGGTACCTCACACAGTACCGAGCATCATCCAGACACTCTCTTCCACACCATCCCTTTCACATTCACGTCGCTACTACAGTACCTCACTTAGTATTGAGCATCATCCAGACACTCTCTTCCAGACCGTCCCTTTCACATTCACATCCCTACTACAGTACCTCACGTAGTACTGAGCATCATCCATACACTCACTTCCAGACCGACTCTTTCACATTCACGTCCCTACGACAGTACCTCACAAAGTACTGATCATCATCCAGACACTATCTTCCACACCATCCCTTTCAAATTCACGTCCCTACTACAGTACCTCACATCGCACTGAGCATCATCCGGACACTCAATTCCACACCGTCCCTTTCACATTCACGTCCCTACAACAGTATCTCACATAGTACCGAGCATCATCCAGACACTCTCTTCCACACCGTCCCTATCACATTCACGTCCCTACTACAGTACCTCAAATAGTACTGAGCATCATCCAGACACTCTCTACCACACCGTCCATTAAACATTCACGTCCCTACTACAGTACCTCACAAAGTACTGAGCATCATCCAGACACTCTCTTCCACACCATTTCTTTCACATTCACGTCCCTACTACAGTACCTCACGTAGTTCTGAGCATCATCCAGACACTCTCTTCCACACCGTCCCTTTCACATTCACGTCCCTACTACCTCACATAGTACTGAGCATCATCCAGACACTCTCTTCCACACCGTCGCTTTCACGTTCACGTCCCTACTACAGTACCTCACATAGTACTGAGCATCATCCAGACACTCTCTTCCACACATTCCCTTTCACATTCACGTCTCTACTACAGTCCCTCACATAGTACTGAGCATCATCCAGACACTCTCTTCGACACCGTCCGTTTCACATTCACATCCCTACTACAGTACCTCACAAAGTACTGAGCATCATCCAGACACTCTCTTCCACACCGTCCCTTTCACATACAGGTCCCCACTACAGTACCTCACATACTACTGAGCATCATCCAGACACTGTCTCCAACACCACCCCTTTCACATTCACGTCCCTCCTACCTCACATAGTACTGAGCATCATCGAGGCACTCTGTTCCACACCGTCCATTCCACAGTCACCTCCCAACTACGGTACCTCACATAGTACTGAGCATCATCCAGACACTCTCTTCCACACCATCCCTTTCACATTCACGTCCCTACTACAGTACCTCACATAGTACTGAGCATCATCCAGACACTCTTTTCCACAGCGGCCCTTTCACATTCACGATCCTACTACCGCACATAGTACTGAGCATCATCCAGACACTCTCGTCCACACCATCCCTTTCACATTCACATCCGTACTACAGAACCTCACATAGTGCTGAGCATCATCCAGACACTCTCTTCCACACCGTCCCTTTGACATTCACGTCCCCACTACGGTACCTCACATAGTACTGAGCATCATCCAGACACTCTCTTTCACACTGTCACTTTCACATTCACGTCCCTACTACAGTACCTCAGAAAGTACTGACCGTCATCCAGACACTCTCTTCCACACCGTCCCTTTCATATACACGTCCCTACTATCTCACATCGTACTGAGCATCATCTAGACACTCTCTTCCACACCGTCCCTTTCACATTCACGACCCTACCACAGTACCTCACATAATACTGAGCATCATCCAGTCACTCTCTTCCACATCATCCCTTTCACATTCACGTCCCTACTACTGTCCCTCACATAGTGCTGAGCATCATCCAGACACTCTCTTCCACACCGTCCCTTTCACATTAACTTCCCTACTATCTCACATACTAGTGAGCATCATCCAGACACTCTCTTCCACACCGTCCCTTTCACATTCACATCCTTTCTACAGTTCCTCACGTAGTACTGAGCATCATCCAGACTCTCTCTTCCACACCGTCCCTTTCACATTCATGTCCCTACTACAGTACCTGACATAGTACCGAGCATCATCCAGACACTCTCTTCCACACCGTCCCTTTCACATTCACGTCCCTACTACAGTACCTCATATAGTACTGAGCATCATCCAGACACTCTCTTCCACACCGTCCCTTTCACATTCACGTCCCTACTACAGTATCTCACAAAGTACTGAGCATCATCCAGACACTCTCTTCCACACCGTCCCTTTCACATTCATGTCCCTGCTACAGTACCTCAAATAGTACTGAGCATCGTCCAGACACTCTCTTCCACACCGTCCCTTTCACATTCACGTCACTACTACAGTACCTCAGATAGTACTGAGCATCATCCAGACACTCTCTTCCACACCATCCCTTTCACATTCACAGCCGTACTACAGTACCTCACATAGTGCTGAGCATCATCCAGACACTCTCTTCCACACCGTCCCTATCACATTCACGTCCCTACTACAGTACCTCAAATAGTACTGAGCATCATCCAGACACTCTCTTCCAGACCGTCCCTTTGACATTCACGACCCTACTGCGGTACCTCACATAGTACTGAGCATCATCCAGACACTCTCGTCCACACCATCCCTTTCATATTCACATCCCGACTATAGTACCTCACATCGTACTGAGCATCATCCAGACTCTCTCTTCCACACCGTACCTTTCACATTCACGTCCGTACCACCTCACAAAGTACTGAGCATCATCAAGACACTGTCTTCCACATCGTCCCTTTCACATTCACGTCTCTACTACAGTACCTCACACAGTACTGAGCATCGTCCAGACACTCTGTTCCACACCATCCCTTTCAAATTCACATCCCTACTACGGTATCTCACATAGTACTGAGCATCATCCAGACACTCTCTTCCACACCGTCCCTTTCACATTCACGTCCCTACTACCTCACATAGTGCTGAGCATCATCCAGACACTCTCTTCCACACCGTCTCTTTCACGTTCACGTCCCTACTACAGTACCTCACATAGTACTGAGCATCATCCAGACACTCTCTTCCACACATTCCCTTTCACATTCACGTCTCCACTACAGTCCCTCACATAGTACTGAGCATCATCCAGACGCTCTCTGGCACACAGTCCCTTTCACATTCACGTCCCTACTACAGTTCCTCACTTAGTACTGATCATCATCCAGACACTCTCTTCCACACCGTCCCTTTCATATTCACGTCCCTACTACAGTACCTCACATGGTACTGAGCATCATCCAGACACTCTCTTCCACACCGTCCCTTTCACATTCACGTCCCTACTACAGTACCTCACATAGTACCGAGCATCATCCGGACACTCTCTTCCACACCGTCCCTTTCACATTCACGTCCCTACTACAGTACCTCACATAGTACTGAGCATAATCCAGACACTATCTTCCACACCATCCCTTTCACATTCCCTTCCGTACTACAGAAGCTCACATAGTACTGAGCATCATCCAGACACTCTCTTCCACACCGTCCCTTTCACATTCACGTCCCTACTACAGTATCTCACATAGTACTGAGCATCATACAGACACTCTATTCCAGACTGTCCCTTTCATATTCACATCCCTATTACAGTACCTCACTTAGTACTGAGCATCATCCAGACACTCTATTCCACACCGTCCCTTTCACATTCACGTCCTTACTACAGTACCTCACATAGTACCGAGCATCATCCAGAAACTCTCTTCCAGACCATCGCTCTCACATTCACGACCCTACTACAGTAACTCACATAGTAATAAGCATCATCCAGACACTCTTTTCCACACCGTCCCTTTCACAATCACATCCCTACTGCCTCACATAGTACTGAGCTTCATCCACGCACTCTCTTCCACAACGTCCTTTTCACATTCACGTCCCTACTATCTGAGATGGTACTGAGCATCATCCAGAGACTCTCTTCCACACGGTCCCTTTCACATTTACGTCCCTACTACCTCACATAGTTCTGAGCATCATCCAGACACTCTCTTCCACACCATCCCTCTCACATTCACGTCCCCTGCGACAGTACCTCACATAGTACTGAGCATTATCCAGACACTCTCTTCCAGACCGTCCCTTTCACATTCACATCCTTACTACAGTACCTCACGTACTACTGAGCATCATCCAGACACTCTGTTCCACACCGTCCCTTTCACATTTACGTCCCTACTACAGTACCTCACATACTACTGAGCATCATCCAGACTCTCTCTTCCACACCGTCCCTTTCACATTCACGTCCCTACTACCTCACATAGTACTGAGCATCATCCAGACACTCTCTTCCACACCGTCGCTTTCACGTTCACGTCCCTACTACAGTACCTCACATAGTACCGAGCATAATCCAGACACTATCTTCCACACCGTCCCTTTCATATTCACGTCCCTACTACAGTACCTCACGTAGTACCGAGCTTTATCCAGACACTCTCTTCCACACCGTGCCTTTCAGATTCATATCCCTACTACAGTAGCTCACAAAGTACGGAGCATCATCCAGACACTCTCTTCCACACCTTCCCTTCACATTCATGTCCCTACTACAGTACCTCACATAGTACTGGGCATCATCCAGACACTCTCTTCCACACCGTCCCTTGCACATTCACGTCCCTACTACGGTACCTCACACAGTACCGAGCATCATCCAGACACTCTCTTCCACACCATCCCTTTCACATTCACGTCGCTACTACAGTACCTCACTTAGTATTGAGCATCATCCAGACACTCTCTTCCAGACCGTCCCTTTCACATTCACATCCCTACTACAGTACCTCACGTAGTACTGAGCATCATCCATACACTCACTTCCAGACCGTCTCTTTCACATTCACGTCCCTACGACAGTACCTCACAAAGTACTGATCATCATCCAGACACTATCTTCCACACCATCCCTTTCAAATTCACGTCCCTACTACAGTACCTCACATCGCACTGAGCATCATCCGGACACTCAATTCCACACCGTCCCTTTCACATTCACGTCCCTACAACAGTATCTCACATAGTACCGAGCATCATCCAGACACTCTCTTCCACACCGTCCCTATCACATTCACGTCCCTACTACAGTACCTCAAATAGTACTGAGCATCATCCAGACACTCTCTACCACACCGTCCATTAAACATTCACGTCCCTACTACAGTACCTCACAAAGTACTGAGCATCATCCAGACACTCTCTTCCACACCATTTCTTTCACATTCACGTCCCTACTACAGTACCTCACGTAGTTCTGAGCATCATCCAGACACTCTCTTCCACACCGTCCCTTTCACATTCACGTCCCTACTACCTCACATAGTACTGAGCATCATCCAGACACTCTCTTCCACACCGTCGCTTTCACGTTCACGTCCCTACTACAGTACCTCACATAGTACTGAGCATCATCCAGACACTCTCTTCCACACATTCCCTTTCACATTCACGTCTCTACTACAGACCCTCACATAGTACTGAGCATCATCCAGACACTCTCTTCGACACCGTCCGTTTCACATTCACATCCCTACTACAGTACCTCACAAAGTACTGAGCATCATCCAGACACTCTCTTCCACACCGTCCCTTTCACATACAGGTCCCCACTACAGTACCTCACATACTACTGAGCATCATCCAGACACTGTCTCCAACACCACCCCTTTCACATTCACGTCCCTCCTACCTCACATAGTACTGAGCATCATCGAGGCACTCTGTTCCACACCGTCCATTCCACAGTCACCTCCCAACTACGGTACCTCACATAGTACTGAGCATCATCCAGACACTCTCTTCCACACCATCCCTTTCACATTCACGTCCCTACTACAGTACCTCACATAGTACTGAGCATCATCCAGACACTCTTTTCCACAGCGGCCCTTTCACATTCACGATCCTACTACCGCACATAGTACTGAGCATCATCCAGACACTCTCGTCCACACCATCCCTTTCACATTCACATCCGTACTACAGAACCTCACATAGTGCTGAGCATCATCCAGACACTCTCTTCCACACCGTCCCTTTGACATTCACGTCCCCACTACGGTACCTCACATAGTACTGAGCATCATCCAGACACTCTCTTTCACACTGTCACTTTCACATTCACGTCCCTACTACAGTACCTCAGAAAGTACTGACCGTCATCCAGACACTCTCTTCCACACCGTCCCTTTCATATACACGTCCCTACTATCTCACATCGTACTGAGCATCATCTAGACACTCTCTTCCACACCGTCCCTTTCACATTCACGACCCTACCACAGTACCTCACATAATACTGAGCATCATCCAGTCACTCTCTTCCACATCATCCCTTTCACATTCACGTCCCTACTACTGTCCCTCACATAGTGCTGAGCATCATCCAGACACTCTCTTCCACACCGTCCCTTTCACATTAACTTCCCTACTATCTCACATACTAGTGAGCATCATCCAGACACTCTCTTCCACACCGTCCCTTTCACATTCACATCCTTTCTACAGTTCCTCACGTAGTACTGAGCATCATCCAGACTCTCTCTTCCACACCGTCCCTTTCACATTCATGTCCCTACTACAGTACCTGACATAGTACCGAGCATCATCCAGACACTCTCTTCCACACCGTCCCTTTCACATTCACGTCCCTACTACAGTACCTCATATAGTACTGAGCATCATCCAGACACTCTCTTCCACACCGTCCCTTTCACATTCACGTCCCTACTACAGTATCTCACAAAGTACTGAGCATCATCCAGACACTCTCTTCCACACCGTCCCTTTCACATTCATGTCCCTGCTACAGTACCTCAAATAGTACTGAGCATCGTCCAGACACTCTCTTCCACACCGTCCCTTTCACATTCACGTCACTACTACAGTACCTCAGATAGTACTGAGCATCATCCAGACACTCTCTTCCACACCATCCCTTTCACATTCACAGCCGTACTACAGTACCTCACATAGTGCTGA
>NW_027275346.1:0-61107 GCF_030028105.1 Mobula birostris
TTTCAGGGCATGAGAATCAGGACCTGAGTTTCAAGGCATGAGATTCAGGGCATGAGTGTCAGTGCATGAGTTTCAGTGCATGAGTTTGAGGGCAGGAGTTTCAAGGCATGAGATTCAGGGCATGAGTTTCAGGGCATGAGATTTAGGGCAGGAATTTCAGGGCATGTGATTCAGATAATGAGTTTCTGGGCAGATGATTGAGGGCAGGAGTTTTAGGGCATGTGATTCAGGGCTTGAGTTTCAGTGCATGAGTTTCAGGGCAGGAGTTTCAGGGTATGAGATTCAGTGCATGAGTTTCAGGGCAGAAGTTTCAGGGCATGAGATTCAGGGCATGAGTTTCAGGGCAGGAGAATCAGGGCTTGAGTTTCAGGGCATGAGATTCAGGGCATGAGTTTCAGGGCATGAGTTTGAGGGCAGTAGTTTCAAGGCATGAGATTCAGGGCATGAGTTTCTGGGCATGAGATTCAGGGCAGGAATTTCAGGGCATGTGATTCAGGTAAGGAGTTTCTGGGGAGATGATTCAGGGCAGGAGTTTTAGGACATGTAATTCAGGGCATGTGTTTCAGTGCATGAGTTTCAGTGCATGATTTTGAACCAGGAGTTTCAAGGCATGAGATTCAGGGCATGAGTTTCAGGGCAGGAGAATCAGGGCTTGAGTTTCAGGGCATGGGATTCAGGGCATGAGTTTCAGGGCATGAGATTCAGGACAGGAGTTTCAAGGCATGAGATTCAGGGCATGAGTTTCATGGCATGAGATTCAGTGCAGGAATTTCAGGGCATGTGATTCAGATAATGAGTTTCTGGGCAGATGATTAAGGACAGGAGTTTCAGTGCATGAGTTTCAGTGCATGATTTTGAGGCAGGAGTTTCAAGGCATGAGATTCAGGGCATGCGTTTCAGGGCAGGAGAATCAGGGCTTGAGTTTCAGGGCATTGGATTCAGGGCATGAATTTCAGGGCATGAGATTCAGGACAGGAGTTTCAAGGCATGAGATTCAGGGCATGAGTTTCAGTGCATGAGTTTGAGGGCAGGAGTTTCAAGGCATGAGATCCAGGGCATGAGTTTCAGGGCATGAGATTTAGGGCAGGAATTTCAGGGAATGTGATTCAGATAATGAGTTTCTGGGCAGATGATTCAGGGCAGGAGTTTTAGGGCATGTGATTCAGGGCATGAGTTTCAGTGCATGAGTTTCAGGACAGGAGTTTCAGGGTATGAGTTTCAGTGCAGGAGTTTCAGGTCATGAGATTCAGGGCATGAGTTTCAGGGCATGAGATTCAGGACAGGAGTTTCAAGGCATGAGATTCAGGGCATGAGTTTCAGTGCATGAGTTTCAGTGCATGAGTTTGAGGGCAGGAGTTTCAAGGCATGAGATTCAGGGCATGAGTTTCAGTGCATGAGTTTCAGGACAGGAGTTTCAGGGCATGCGATTCAGATAATGAGTTTCTGGGCAGATGATTCAGGGCAGGAGTTTTAGGGCATGCGATTCAGGGCATGAGTTTAAGGGCATGAGTTTCAGGGCAGGAGTTTCAGGGCAGGAGAATCAGGGCTTGAGTTTCAGGGCATGAGATTCAGGGCATGAGTTTCAGGGCATGAGTTTGAGGGCAGTAGTTTCAAGGCATGAGATTCAGGGCATGAGTTTCAGGGCATGAGATTCAGGGCAGGAATTTCAGGGCATGTGATTCAGATAAGGAGTTTCTGGGGAGATGATTCAGGGCAGGAGTTTTAGGACATGTAATTCAGGGCATGTGTTTCAGTGCATGAGTTTCAGTGCATGATTTTGAACCAGGAGTTTCAAGGCATGAGATTCAGGGCATGAGTTTCAGGGCAGGAGAATCAGGGCTTGAGTTTCAGGGCATGGGATTCAGGGCATGAGTTTCAGGGCATGAGATTCAGGACAGGAGTTTCAAGGCATGAGATTCAGTGCAGGAATTTCAGGGCATGTGATTCAGATAATGAGTTTCTGGGCAGATGATTAAGGACAGGAGTTTCAGTGCATGAGTTTCAGTGCATGATTTTGAGGCAGGAGTTTCAAGGCATGAGATTCAGGGCATGCGTTTCAGGGTAGGATAATCAGGGCTTGAGTTTCAGGGCATGGGATTCAGGGCATGAATTTCAGGGCATGAGATTCAGGACAGGAGTTTCAAGGCATGAGATTCAGGGCATGAGTTTCAGTGCATGAGTTTGAGGGCAGGAGTTTCAAGGCATGAGATCCAGGGCATGAGTTTCAGAGCATGAGATTTAGGGCAGGAATTTCAGGGAATGTGATTCAGATAATGAGATTCTGGGCAGATGATTCAGGGCAGGAGTTTTAGGGCATGTGATTCAGGGCATGAGTTTCAGTGCATGAGTTTCAGGACAGGAGTTTCAGGGTATGAGTTTCAGTGCAGGAGTTTCAGGTCATGAGATTCAGGGCATGAGTTTCAGGGCATGAGATTCAGGACAGGAGTTTCAAGGCATGAGATTCAGGGCATGAGTTTCAGTGCATGAGTTTCAGTGCATGAGTTTGAGGGCAGGAGTTTCAAGGCATGAGATTCAGGGCATGAGTTTCAGGGCATGAGATTCAGGGCAGGAATTTCAGGGCATGTGATTCAGATAATGAGTTTCTGGGGAGATGATTCAGGGCAGGAGATTTAGGGCATGTGATTCAGGTCATGAGTTTCAGTGCATGAGTTTCAGGACATGATTTTGAAGCAGGAGTTTCTAGGCATGAGATTCAGGGCATGAGTTTCAGGTCAGGAGAATCAGGGCTTGAGTTTCAGGGCATGGGATTCAGGGCATGAGTTTCAGGGCATGAGAATCAGGACAGGAGTTTCAAGGCATGCGATTCAGGGCATGAGTTTAAGGGCATGAGTTTCAGGGCAGGAGTTTCAGGGCAGGAGAATCAGGGCTTGAGTTTCAGGGCATGAGATTCAGGGCATGAGTTTCAGGGCATGAGTTTGAGGGCAGTAGTTTCAAGGCATGAGATTCAGGGCATGAGTTTCAGGGCATGAGATTCAGGGCAGGAATTTCAGGGCATGTGATTCAGATAAGGAGTTTCTGGGGAGATGATTCAGGGCAGGAGTTTTAGGACATGTAATTCAGGGCATGTGTTTCAGTGCATGAGTTTCAGTGCATGATTTTGAACCAGGAGTTTCAAGGCATGAGATTCAGGGCATGAGTTTCAGGGCAGGAGAATCAGGGCTTGAGTTTCAGGGCATGGGATTCAGGGCATGAGTTTCAGGGCATGAGATTCAGGACAGGAGTTTCATGGCATGAGATTCAGTGCAGGAATTTCAGGGCATGTGATTCAGATAATGAGTTTCTGGGCAGATGATTAAGGACAGGAGTTTCAGTGCATGAGTTTCAGTGCATGATTTTGAGGCAGGAGTTTCAAGGCATGAGATTCAGGGCATGCGTTTCAGGGTAGGAGAATCAGGGCTTGAGTTTCAGGGCATGGGATTCAGGGCATGAATTTCAGGGCATGAGATTCAGGACAGGAGTTTCAAGGCATGAGATTCAGGGCATGAGTTTCAGTGCATGAGTTTGAGGGCAGGAGTTTCAAGGCATGAGATCCAGGGCATGAGTTTCAGGGCATGAGATTTAGGGCAGGAATTTCAGGGAATGTGATTCAGATAATGAGATTCTGGGCAGATGATTCAGGGCAGGAGTTTTAGGGCATGTGATTCAGGGCATGAGTTTCAGTGCATGAGTTTCAGGACAGGAGTTTCAGGGTATGAGTTTCAGTGCAGGAGTTTCAGGTCATGAGATTCAGGGCATGAGTTTCAGGGCATGAGATTCAGGACAGGAGTTTCAAGGCATGAGATTCAGGGCATGAGTTTCAGTGCATGAGTTTCAGTGCATGAGTTTGAGGGCAGGAGTTTCAAGGCATGAGATTCAGGGCATGAGTTTCAGTGCATGAGTTTCAGGACAGGAGTTTCAGGGCATGTGATTCAGATAATGAGTTTCTGGGCAGATGATTCAGGGCAGGAGTTTTAGGGCATGTGATTCAGGGCATGAGTTTAAGGGCATGAGTTTCAGGGCAGGAGTTTCAGGGCATGTAATTCAGGGCGTGAGTTTCAGGATATGAGATTCATGGCATGAGTTTCAGTGCAGGAGTTTCAGGGCAGGAGAATCAGGGCTTGAGTTTCAGGGCATGAGATTCAGGGCATGAGTTTCAGGGCATGAGTTTGAGGGCAGTAGTTTCAAGGCATGAGATTCAGGGCATGAGTTTCAGGGCATGAGATTCAGGGCAGGAATTTCAGGGCATGTGATTCAGGTAAGGAGTTTCTGGGGAGATGATTCAGGGCAGGAGTTTTATGACATGTAATTCAGGGCATGTGTTTCAGTGCATGAGTTTCAGTGCATGATTTTGAACCAGGAGTTTCAAGGCATGAGATTCAGGGCATGAGTTTCAGGGCAGGAGAATCAGGGCTTGAGTTTCAGGGCATGGGATTCAGGGCATGAGTTTCAGGGCATGAGATTCAGGACAGGAGTTTCAAGGCATGAGATTCAGGGCATGAGTTTCATGGCATGAGATTCAGTGCAGGAATTTCAGGGCATGTGATTCAGATAATGAGTTTCTGGGCAGATGATTAAGGACAGGAGTTTCAGTGCATGAGTTTCAGTGCATGATTTTGAGGCAGGAGTTTCAAGGCATGAGATTCAGGGCATGCGTTTCAGGGCAGGAGAATCAGGGCTTGAGTTTCAGGGCATTGGATTCAGGGCATGAATTTCAGGGCATGAGATTCAGGACAGGAGTTTCAAGGCATGAGATTCAGGGCATGAGTTTCAGTGCATGAGTTTGAGGGCAGGAGTTTCAAGGCATGAGATCCAGGGCATGAGTTTCAGGGCATGAGATTTAGGGCAGGAATTTCAGGGAATGTGATTCAGATAATGAGTTTCTGGGCAGATGATTCAGGGCAGGAGTTTTAGGGCATGTGATTCAGGGCATGAGTTTCAGTGCATGAGTTTCAGGACAGGAGTTTCAGGGTATGAGTTTCAGTGCAGGAGTTTCAGGTCATGAGATTCAGGGCATGAGTTTCAGGGCATGAGATTCAGGACAGGAGTTTCAAGGCATGAGATTCAGGGCATGAGTTTCAGTGCATGAGTTTCAGTGCATGAGTTTGAGGGCAGGAGTTTCAAGGCATGAGATTCAGGGCATGAGTTTCAGTGCATGAGTTTCAGGACAGGAGTTTCAGGGCATGTGATTCAGATAATGAGTTTCTGGGCAGATGATTCAGGGCAGGAGTTTTAGGGCATGCGATTCAGGGCATGAGTTTAAGGGCATGAGTTTCAGGGCATGAGATTCAGGACAGGAGTTTCAAGGCATGAGATTCAGGGCATGAGTTTCATGGCATGAGATTCAGTGCAGGAATTTCAGGGCATGTGATTCAGATAATGAGTTTCTGGGCAGATGATTAAGGACAGGAGTTTCAGTGCATGAGTTTCAGTGCATGATTTTGAGGCATGAGTTTCAAGGCATGAGATTCAGGGCATGCGTTTCAGGGTAGGAGAATCAGGGCTTGAGTTTCAGGGCATGGGATTCAGGGCATGAATTTCAGGGCATGAGATTCAGGACAGGAGTTTCAAGGCATGAGATTCAGGGCATGAGTTTCAGTGCATGAGTTTGAGGGCAGGAGTTTCAAGGCATGAGATCCAGGGCATGAGTTTCAGGGCATGAGATTTAGGGCAGGAATTTCAGGGAATGTGATTCAGATAATGAGATTCTGGGCAGATGATTCAGGGCAGGAGTTTTAGGGCATGTGATTCAGGGCATGAGTTTCAGTGCATGAGTTTCAGGACAGGAGTTTCAGGGTATGAGTTTCAGTGCAGGAGTTTCAGGTCATGAGATTCAGGGCATGAGTTTCAGGGCATGAGATTCAGGACAGGAGTTTCAAGGCATGAGATTCAGGGCATGAGTTTCAGTGCATGAGTTTCAGTGCATGAGTTTGAGGGCAGGAGTTTCAAGGCATGAGATTCAGGGCATGAGTTTCAGGGCATGAGATTCAGGGCAGGAATTTCAGGGCATGTGATTCAGATAATGAGTTTCTGGGGAGATGATTCAGGGCAGGAGATTTAGGGCATGTGATTCAGGGCATGAGTTTCAGTGCATGAGTTTCAGGACATGATTTTGAAGCAGGAGTTTCTAGGCATGAGATTCAGGGCATGAGTTTCAGGGCAGGAGAATCAGGGCTTGAGATTCAGGGCACGGGATTCAGGGCATGAGTTTCAGGGCATGAGAATCAGGACAGGAGTTTCAAGGCATGAGATTCAGGGCATGAGTGTCAGTGCATGAGTTTCAGTGCATGAGTTTGAGGGCAGGAGTTTCAAGGCATGAGATTCAGGGCATGAGTTTCAGGGCATGAGATTTAGGGCAGGAATTTCAGGGCATGTGATTCAGATAATGAGTTTCTGGGCAGATGATTGAGGGCAGGAGTTTTAGGGCATGTGATTCAGGGCATGAGTTTCAGTGCATGAGTTTCAGGGCAGGAGTTTCAGGGCATCAGATTCAGGGCACGAGTTTAAGGGCATGAGTTTCAGGGCAGGAGTTTCAGGGCATGTAATTCAGGGCGTGAGTTTCAGGATATGAGATTCATGGCATGAGTTTCAGGGCAGGAGAATCAGGGCTTGAGTTTCAGGGCATGGGATTCAGGGCATGAGTTTCAGGGCATGAGGTTCAGGACAGGAGTTTCAAGGCATGAGATTCAGGGCATGAGTTTCAGGGCATGAGATTCAGGGCAGGAATTTCAGGGCATGTGATTCAGATAATGAGTTTCTGGGCAGATGATTAAGGACAGGAGTTTCAGTGCATGAGTTTCAGTGCATGATTTTGAGGCAGGAGTTTCAAGGCATGAGATTCAGGGCATGAGTTTCAGGGCAGGAGAATCAGGGCTTGAGTTTCAGGGCATGGGATTCAGGGCATGAATTTCGGTGCATGAGATTCAGGACAGGAGTTTCAAGGCATGAGATTCAGGGCATGAGTTCCAGTGCATGAGTTTGAGGGCAGGAGTTTCAAGGCATGAGATCCAGGGCATGAGTTTCAGGGCATGAGATTTAGTGCAGGAATTTCAGGGCATGTGATTCAGATAATGAGTTTCTGGGCAGATGATTCAGGGCAGGAGTTTTAGGGCATGTGATTCAGGGCATGAGTTTCAGTGCATGTGTTTCAGGACAGGAGTTTCAGGGTATGAGTTTCAGTGCAGGAGTTTCAGGGCATGAGATTCAGGGCATGAGTTTCAGGGCATGAGATTCAGGACAGGAGTTTCAAGGCATGAGATTCAGGGCATGAGTTTCAGTGCATGAGTTTCAGTGTTTGAGTTTGAGGGCAGGAGTTTCAAGGCATGAGATTCAGGGCATGAGTTTCAGGGCATGAGATTCAGGGCAGGAATTTCAGGGCATGTGATTCAGATAATGAGTTTCTGGGGAGATGATTCAGGGCAGGAGTTTTAGGGCATGTGATTGAGGGCATGAGTTTCAGTGCATGAGTTTCAGGGCATGATTTTGAGGCAGGAGTTTCAAGGCATGAGATTCAGGGCATGAGTTTCAGTGCATGAGTTTCAGTGCATGAGTTTGAGGGCAGGAGTTTCAAGGCATGAGATTCAGGGCATGAGTTTCAGTGCATGAGTTTCAGGACAGGAGTTTCAGGGCATGTGATTCAGATAATGAGTTTCTGGGCAGATGATTCAGGGCAGGAGTTTTAGGGCATGTGATTCAGGGCATGAGTTTAAGGGCATGAGTTTCAGGGCAGGAGTTTCAGGGCATGTAATTCAGGGCGTGAGTTTCAGGATATGAGATTCATGGCATGAGTTTCAGTGCAGGAGTTTCAGGGCAGGAGAATCAGGGCTTGAGTTTCAGGGCATGAGATTCAGGGCATGAGTTTCAGGGCATGAGTTTGAGGGCAGTAGTTTCAAGGCATGAGATTCAGGGCATGAGTTTCAGGGCATGAGATTCAGGGCAGGAATTTCAGGGCATGTGATTCAGGTAAGGAGTTTCTGGGGAGATGATTCAGGGCAGGAGTTTTATGACATGTAATTCAGGGCATGTGTTTCAGTGCATGAGTTTCAGTGCATGATTTTGAACCAGGAGTTTCAAGGCATGAGATTCAGGGCATGAGTTTCAGGGCAGGAGAATCAGGGCTTGAGTTTCAGGGCATGGGATTCAGGGCATGAGTTTCAGGGCATGAGATTCAGGACAGGAGTTTCAAGGCATGAGATTCAGGGCATGAGTTTCATGGCATGAGATTCAGTGCAGGAATTTCAGGGCATGTGATTCAGATAATGAGTTTCTGGGCAGATGATTAAGGACAGGAGTTTCAGTGCATGAGTTTCAGTGCATGATTTTGAGGCAGGAGTTTCAAGGCATGAGATTCAGGGCATGCGTTTCAGGGCAGGAGAATCAGGGCTTGAGTTTCAGGGCATTGGATTCAGGGCATGAATTTCAGGGCATGAGATTCAGGACAGGAGTTTCAAGGCATGAGATTCAGGGCATGAGTTTCAGTGCATGAGTTTGAGGGCAGGAGTTTCAAGGCATGAGATCCAGGGCATGAGTTTCAGGGCATGAGATTTAGGGCAGGAATTTCAGGGAATGTGATTCAGATAATGAGTTTCTGGGCAGATGATTCAGGGCAGGAGTTTTAGGGCATGTGATTCAGGGCATGAGTTTCAGTGCATGAGTTTCAGGTCATGAGATTCAGGGCATGAGTTTCAGGGCATGAGATTCAGGACAGGAGTTTCAAGGCATGAGATTCAGGGCATGAGTTTCAGTGCATGAGTTTCAGTGCATGAGTTTGAGGGCAGGAGTTTCAAGGCATGAGATTCAGGGCATGAGTTTCAGTGCATGAGTTTCAGGACAGGAGTTTCAGGGCATGTGATTCAGATAATGAGTTTCTGGGCAGATGATTCAGGGCAGGAGTTTTAGGGCATGCGATTCAGGGCATGAGTTTAAGGGCATGAGTTTCAGGGCAGGAGTTTCAGGGCAGGAGAATCAGGGCTTGAGTTTCAGGGCATGAGATTCAGGGCATGAGTTTCAGGGCATGAGTTTGAGGGCAGTAGTTTCAAGGCATGAGATTCAGGGCATGAGTTTCAGGGCATGAGATTCAGGGCAGGAATTTCAGGGCATGTGATTCAGATAAGGAGTTTCTGGGGAGATGATTCAGGGCAGGAGTTTTAGGACATGTAATTCAGGGCATGTGTTTCAGTGCATGAGTTTCAGTGCATGATTTTGAACCAGGAGTTTCAAGGCATGAGATTCAGGGCATGAGTTTCAGGGCAGGAGAATCAGGGCTTGAGTTTCAGGGCATGGGATTCAGGGCATGAGTTTCAGGGCATGAGATTCAGGACAGGAGTTTCAAGGCATGAGATTCAGGGCATGAGTTTCATGGCATGAGATTCAGTGCAGGAATTTCAGGGCATGTGATTCAGATAATGAGTTTCTGGGCAGATGATTAAGGACAGGAGTTTCAGTGCATGAGTTTCAGTGCATGATTTTGAGGCAGGAGTTTCAAGGCATGAGATTCAGGGCATGCGTTTCAGGGTAGGAGAATCAGGGCTTGAGTTTCAGGGCATGGGATTCAGGGCATGAATTTCAGGGCATGAGATTCAGGACAGGAGTTTCAAGGCATGAGATTCAGGGCATGAGTTTCAGTGCATGAGTTTGAGGGCAGGAGTTTCAAGGCATGAGATCCAGGGCATGAGTTTCAGGGCATGAGATTTAGGGCAGGAATTTCAGGGAATGTGATTCAGATAATGAGATTCTGGGCAGATGATTCAGGGCAGGAGTTTTAGGGCATGTGATTCAGGGCATGAGTTTCAGTGCATGAGTTTCAGGACAGGAGTTTCAGGGTATGAGTTTCAGTGCAGGAGTTTCAGGTCATGAGATTCAGGGCATGAGTTTCAGGGCATGAGATTCAGGACAGGAGTTTCAAGGCATGAGATTCAGGGCATGAGTTTCAGTGCATGAGTTTCAGTGCATGAGTTTGAGGGCAGGAGTTTCAAGGCATGAGATTCAGGGCATGAGTTTCAGGGCATGAGATTCAGGGCAGGAATTTCAGGGCATGTGATTCAGATAATGAGTTTCTGGGGAGATGATTCAGGGCAGGAGATTTAGGGCATGTGATTCAGGGCATGAGTTTCAGTGCATGAGTTTCAGGACATGATTTTGAAGCAGGAGTTTCTAGGCATGAGATTCAGGGCATGAGTTTCAGGGCAGGAGAATCAGGGCTTGAGATTCAGGGCATGGGATTCAGGGCATGAGTTTCAGGGCATGAGAATCAGGACAGGAGTTTCAAGGCATGAGATTCAGGGCATGAGTGTCAGTGCATGAGTTTCAGTGCATGAGTTTGAGGGCAGGAGTTTCAAGGCATGAGATTCAGGGCATGAGTTTCAGGGCATGAGATTTAGGGCAGGAATTTCAGGGCATGTGATTCAGATAATGAGTTTCTGGGCAGATGATTGAGGGCAGGAGTTTTAGGGCATGTGATTCAGGGCATGAGTTTCAGTGCATGAGTTTCAGGGCAGGAGTTTCAGGGCATCAGATTCAGGGCACGAGTTTAAGGGCATGAGATTCATGGCATGAGTTTCAGGGCAGGAGAATCAGGGCTTGAGTTTCAGGGCATGGGATTCAGGGCATGAGTTTCAGGGCATGAGGTTCAGGACAGGAGTTTCAAGGCATGAGATTCAGGGCATGAGTTTCAGGGCATGAGATTCAGGGCAGGAATTTCAGGGCATGTGATTCAGATAATGAGTTTCTGGGCAGATGATTAAGGACAGGAGTTTCAGTGCATGAGTTTCAGTGCATGATTTTGAGGCAGGAGTTTCAAGGCATGAGATTCAGGGCATGAGTTTCAGGGCAGGAGAATCAGGGCTTGAGTTTCAGGGCATGGGATTCAGGGCATGAATTTCGGTGCATGAGATTCAGGACAGGAGTTTCAAGGCATGAGATTCAGGGCATGAGTTCCAGTGCATGAGTTTGAGGGCAGGAGTTTCAAGGCATGAGTTTCAGGGCATGAGATTTAGTGCAGGAATTTCAGGGCATGTGATTCAGATAATGAGTTTCTGGGCAGATGATTCAGGGCAGGAGTTTTAGGGCATGTGATTCAGGGCATGAGTTTCAGTGCATGTGTTTCAGGACAGGAGTTTCAGGGTATGAGTTTCAGTGCAGGAGTTTCAGGGCATGAGATTCAGGGCATGAGTTTCAGGGCATGAGATTCAGGACAGGAGTTTCAAGGCATGAGATTCAGGGCATGAGTTTCAGTGCATGAGTTTCAGTGTTTGAGTTTGAGGGCAGGAGTTTCAAGGCATGAGATTCAGGGCATGAGTTTCAGGGCATGAGATTCAGGGCAGGAATTTCAGGGCATGTGATTCAGATAATGAGTTTCTGGGGAGATGATTCAGGGCAGGAGTTTTAGGGCATGTGATTCAGGGCATGAGTTTCAGTGCATGAGTTTCAGGACATGATTTTGAGGCAGGAGTTTCAAGGCATGAGATTCAGGGCATGAGTTTCAGGGCAGGAGAATCAGGGCTTGAGTTTCAGGGCATGGGATTCAGGGCATGAGTTTCAGGGCATGAGGTTCAGGACAGGAGTTTCAAGGCATGAGATTCAGGGCATGAGTTTCAGGGCATGAGATTCAGGGCAGGAATTTCAGGGCATGTGATTCAGATAATGAGTTTCTGGGCAGATGATTAAGGACAGGAGTTTCAGTGCATGAGTTTCAGTGCATGATTTTGAGGCAGGAGTTTCAAGGCATGAGATTCAGGGCATGAGTTTCAGGGCAGGAGAATCAGGGCTTGAGTTTCAGGGCATGGGATTCAGGGCATGAATTTCGGTGCATGAGATTCAGGACAGGAGTTTCAAGGCATGAGATTCAGGGCATGAGTTCCAGTGCATGAGTTTGAGGGCAGGAGTTTCAAGGCATGAGTTTCAGGGCATGAGATTTAGTGCAGGAATTTCAGGGCATGTGATTCAGATAATGAGTTTCTGGGCAGATGATTCAGGGCAGGAGTTTTAGGGCATGTGATTCAGGGCATGAGTTTCAGTGCATGTGTTTCAGGACAGGAGTTTCAGGGTATGAGTTTCAGTGCAGGAGTTTCAGGGCATGAGATTCAGGGCATGAGTTTCAGGGCATGAGATTCAGGACAGGAGTTTCAAGGCATGAGATTCAGGGCATGAGTTTCAGTGCATGAGTTTCAGTGTTTGAGTTTGAGGGCAGGAGTTTCAAGGCATGAGATTCAGGGCATGAGTTTCAGGGCATGAGATTCAGGGCAGGAATTTCAGGGCATGTGATTCAGATAATGAGTTTCTGGGGAGATGATTCAGGGCAGGAGTTTTAGGGCATGTGATTCAGGGCATGAGTTTCAGTGCATGAGTTTCAGGACATGATTTTGAGGCAGGAGTTTCAAGGCATGAGATTCAGGGCATGAGTTTCAGGGCAGGAGAATCAGGGCTTGAGTTTCAGGGCATGGGATTCAGGGCATGAGTTTCATGGCATGAGAATCAGGACAGGAGTTTCAATGCATGAGTTTCAGAGCATGAGTTTCAGGGCAGGAGTTTCAGGGTATGAGATTCAGTGCATGAGTTTCAGGGCATGAGTTTCAGTGCAGGAGTTTCAGGGCATGTAATTCAGGGCGTGAGTTTCAGGATATGAGATTCATGGCATGAGTTTCAGTGCAGGAGTTTCAGGGCATGAGATTCAGGGTATGAGTTTCAGGGCATGAGATTCAGGACAGGAGTTTCACGGCATGAGATTCAGGGTATGAGTTTCAGTGCATGAGTTTCAGTGCATGAGTTTGAGGGCAGGAGTTTCAAGGCATGAGATTCAGGGCATGAGTTTCAGTGCATGAGATTCAGGGCAGGAATTTCAGGGCATGTGATTCAGATAATGAGTTTCTGGGGAGATAATTCAGGGCAGGAGTTTTAGGGCATGTGATTGAGGGCATGAGTTTCAGTGCATGAGTTTCAGGGCATGATTTTGAGGCAGGAGTTTCAAGGCATGAGATTCAGGGCATGAGTTTCAGTGCATGAGTTTCAGTGCATGAGTTTGAGGGCAGGAGTTTCAAGGCATGAGATTCAGGGCATGAGTTTCAGTGCATGAGTTTCAGGACAGGAGTTTCAGGGCATGTGATTCAGATAATGAGTTTCTGGGCAGATGATTCAGGGCAGGAGTTTTAGGGCATGTGATTCAGGGCATGAGTTTAAGGGCATGAGTTTCAGGGCAGGAGTTTCAGGGCAGGAGAATCAGGGCTTGAGTTTCAGGGCATGAGATTCAGGGCATGAGTTTCAGGGCATGAGTTTGAGGGCAGTAGTTTCAAGGCATGAGATTCAGGGCATGAGTTTCAGGGCATGAGATTCAGGGCAGGAATTTCAGGGCATGTGATTCAGATAAGGAGTTTCTGGGGAGATGATTCAGGGCAGGAGTTTTAGGACATGTAATTCAGGGCATGTGTTTCAGTGCATGAGTTTCAGTGCATGATTTTGAGGAACAGTTTCAAGGCATGAGATTCAGGGCATGAGTTTCAGGGCAGGAGAATCAGGGCTTGAGTTTCAGGGCATGGGATTCAGGGCATGAGTTTCAGGGCATGAGATTCAGGACAGGAGTTTCAAGGCATGAGATTCAGGGCATGAGTTTCATGGCATGAGATTCAGTGCAGGAATTTCAGGGCATGTGATTCAGATAATGAGTTTCTGGGCAGATGATTAAGGACAGGAGTTTCAGTGCATGAGTTTCAGTGCATGATTTTGAGGCAGGAGTTTCAAGGCATGAGATTCAGGGCATGCGTTTCAGGGCAGGAGAATCAGGGCTTGAGTTTCAGGGCATGGGATTCAGGGCATGAATTTCAGGGCATGAGATTCAGGACAGGAGTTTCAAGGCATGAGATTCAGGGCATGAGTTTCAGTGCATGAGTTTGAGGGCAGGAGTTTCAAGGCATGAGATCCAGGGCATGAGTTTCAGGGCATGAGATTTAGGGCAGGAATTTCAGGGAATGTGATTCAGATAATGAGATTCTGGGCAGATGATTCAGGGCAGGAGTTTTAGGGCATGTGATTCAGGGCATGAGTTTCAGTGCATGAGTTTCAGGACAGGAGTTTCAGGGTATGAGTTTCAGTGCAGGAGTTTCAGGTCATGAGATTCAGGGCATGAGTTTCAGGGCATGAGATTCAGGACAGGAGTTTCAAGGCATGAGATTCAGGGCATGAGTTTCAGTGCATGAGTTTCAGTGCATGAGTTTGAGGGCAGGAGTTTCAAGGCATGAGATTCAGGGCATGAGTTTCAGGGCATGAGATTCAGGGCAGGAATTTCAGGGCATGTGATTCAGATAATGAGTTTCTGGGGAGATGATTCAGGGCAGGAGATTTAGGGCATGTGATTCAGGGCATGAGTTTCAGTGCATGAGTTTCAGGACATGATTTTGAAGCAGGAGTTTCTAGGCATGAGATTCAGGGCATGAGTTTCAGGGCAGGAGAATCAGGGCTTGAGTTTCAGGGCATGGGATTCAGGGCATGAGTTTCAGGGCATGAGAATCAGGACAGGAGTTTCAAGGCATGAGATTCAGGGCATGAGTGTCAGTGCATGAGTTTCAGTGCATGAGTTTGAGGGCAGGAGTTTCAAGGCATGAGATTCAGGGCATGAGTTTCAGGGCATGAGATTTAGGGCAGGAATTTCAGGGCATGTGATTCAGATAATGAGTTTCTGGGCAGATGATTGAGGGCAGGAGTTTTAGGGCATGTGATTCAGTGTATGAGTTTCAGGGCAGAAGTTTCAGGGCATGAGATTCAGGGCATGAGTTTCAGGGCAGGAGAATCAGGGCTTGAGTTTCAGGGCATCAGATTCAGGGCACGAGTTTAAGGGCATGAGTTTCAGGGCAGGAGTTTCAGGGCATGTAATTCAGGGCGTGAGTTTCAGGATATGAGATTCATGGCATGAGTTTCAGGGCAGGAGAATCAGGGCTTGAGTTTCAGGGCATGGGATTCAGGGCATGAGTTTCAGGGCATGAGATTCAGGACAGGAGTTTCAAGGCATGAGATTCAGGGCATGAGTTTCAGTGCATGAGTTTGAGGGCAGGAGTTTCAAGGCATGAGATCCAGGGCATGAGTTTCAGGGCATGAGATTTAGTGCAGGAATTTCAGGGCATGTGATTCAGATAATGAGTTTCTGGGCAGATGATTCAGGGCAGGAGTTTTAGGGCATGTGATTCAGGGCATGAGTTTCAGTGCATGTGTTTCAGGACAGGAGTTTCAGGGTATGAGTTTCAGTGCAGGAGTTTCAGGGCATGAGATTCAGGGCATGAGTTTCAGGGCATGAGATTCAGGACAGGAGTTTCAAGGCATGAGATTCAGGGCATGAGTTTCAGTGCATGAGTTTCAGTGCATGAGTTTGAGGGCAGGAGTTTCAAGGCATGAGATTCAGGGCATGAGTTTCAGGGCATGAGATTCAGGGCAGGAATTTCAGGGCATGTGATTCAGATAATGAGTTTCTGGGGAGATGATTCAGGGCAGGAGTTTTAGGGCATGTGATTCAGGGCATGAGTTTCAGTGCATGAGTTTCAGGACATGATTTTGAGGCAGGAGTTTCAAGGCATGAGATTCAGGGCATGAGTTTCAGGGCAGGAGAATCAGGGCTTGAGTTTCAGGGCATGGGATTCAGGGCATGAGTTTCATGGCATGAGAATCAGGACAGGAGTTTCAATGCATGAGTTTCAGAGCATGAGTTTCAGGGCAGGAGTTTCAGGGTATGAGATTCAGTGCATGAGTTTCAGGGCATGAGTTTCAGTGCAGGAGTTTCAGGGCATGTAATTCAGGGCGTGAGTTTCAGGATATGAGATTCATGGCATGAGTTTCAGTGCAGGAGTTTCAGGGCATGAGATTCAGGGTATGAGTTTCAGGGCATGAGATTCAGGACAGGAGTTTCACGGCATGAGATTCAGGGTATGAGTTTCAGTGCATGAGTTTCAGTGCATGAGTTTGAGGGCAGGAGTTTCAAGGCATGAGATTCAGGGCATGAGTTTCAGTGCATGAGATTCAGGGCAGGAATTTCAGGGCATGTGATTCAGATAATGAGTTTCTGGGGAGATAATTCAGGGCAGGAGTTTTAGGGCATGTGATTGAGGGCATGAGTTTCAGTGCATGAGTTTCAGGGCATGATTTTGAGGCAGGAGTTTCAAGGCATGAGATTCAGGGCATGAGTTTCAGTGCATGAGTTTCAGTGCATGAGTTTGAGGGCAGGAGTTTCAAGGCATGAGATTCAGGGCATGAGTTTCAGTGCATGAGTTTCAGGACAGGAGTTTCAGGGCATGTGATTCAGATAATGAGTTTCTGGGCAGATGATTCAGGGCAGGAGTTTTAGGGCATGTGATTCAGGGCATGAGTTTAAGGGCATGAGTTTCAGGGCAGGAGTTTCAGGGCATGTAATTCACGGCGTGAGTTTCAGGATATGAGATTCATGGCATGAGTTTCAGTGCAGGAGTTTCAGGGCAGGAGAATCAGGGCTTGAGTTTCAGGGCATGAGATTCAGGGCATGAGTTTCAGGGCATGAGTTTGAGGGCAGTAGTTTCAAGGCATGAGATTCAGGGCATGAGTTTCAGGGCATGAGATTCAGGGCAGGAATTTCAGGGCATGTGATTCAGGTAAGGAGTTTCTGGGGAGATAATTCAGGGCAGGAGTTTTAGGACATGTAATTCAGGGCATGTGTTTCAGTGCATGAGTTTCAGTGCATGATTTTGAACCAGGAGTTTCAAGGCATGAGATTCAGGGCATGAGTTTCAGGGCAGGAGAATCAGGGCTTGAGTTTCAGGGCATGGGATTCAGGGCATGAGTTTCAGGGCATGAGATTCAGGACAGGAGTTTCAAGGCATGAGATTCAGGGCATGAGTTTCATGGCATGAGATTCAGTGCAGGAATTTCAGGGCATGTGATTCAGATATTGAGTTTCTGGGCAGATGATTAAGGACAGGAGTTTCAGTGCATGAGTTTCAGTGCATGATTTTGAGGCAGGAGTTTCAAGGCATGAGATTCAGGGCATGCGTTTCAGGGCAGGAGAATCAGGGCTTGAGTTTCAGGGCATTGGATTCAGGGCATGAATTTCAGGGCATGAGATTCAGGACAGGAGTTTCAAGGCATGAGATTCAGGGCATGAGTTTCAGTGCATGAGTTTGAGGGCAGGAGTTTCAAGGCATGAGATCCAGGGCATGAGTTTCAGGGCATGAGATTTAGGGCAGGAATTTCAGGGAATGTGATTCAGATAATGAGTTTCTGGGCAGATGATTCAGGGCAGGAGTTTTAGGGCATGTGATTCAGGGCATGAGTTTCAGTGCATGAGTTTCAGGACAGGAGTTTCAGGGTATGAGTTTCAGTGCAGGAGTTTCAGGTCATGAGATTCAGGGCATGAGTTTCAGGGCATGAGATTCAGGACAGGAGTTTCAAGGCATGAGATTCAGGGCATGAGTTTCAGTGCATGAGTTTCAGTGCATGAGTTTGAGGGCAGGAGTTTCAAGGCATGAGATTCAGGGCATGAGTTTCAGTGCATGAGTTTCAGGACAGGAGTTTCAGGGCATGTGATTCAGATAATGAGTTTCTGGGCAGATGATTCAGGGCAGGAGTTTTAGGGCATGCGATTCAGGGCATGAGTTTAAGGGCATGAGTTTCAGGGCAGGAGTTTCAGGGCAGGAGAATCAGGGCTTGAGTTTCAGGGCATGAGATTCAGGGCATGAGTTTCAGGGCATGAGTTTGAGGGCAGTAGTTTCAAGGCATGAGATTCAGGGCATGAGTTTCAGGGCATGAGATTCAGGGCAGGAATTTCAGGGCATGTGATTCAGATAAGGAGTTTCTGGGGAGATGATTCAGGGCAGGAGTTTTAGGACATGTAATTCAGGGCATGTGTTTCAGTGCATGAGTTTCAGTGCATGATTTTGAACCAGGAGTTTCAAGGCATGAGATTCAGGGCATGAGTTTCAGGGCAGGAGAATCAGGGCTTGAGTTTCAGGGCATGGGATTCAGGGCATGAGTTTCAGGGCATGAGATTCAGGACAGGAGTTTCATGGCATGAGATTCAGTGCAGGAATTTCAGGGCATGTGATTCAGATAATGAGTTTCTGGGCAGATGATTAAGGACAGGAGTTTCAGTGCATGAGTTTCAGTGCATGATTTTGAGGCAGGAGTTTCAAGGCATGAGATTCAGGGCATGCGTTTCAGGGTAGGAGAATCAGGGCTTGAGTTTCAGGGCATGGGATTCAGGGCATGAATTTCAGGGCATGAGATTCAGGACAGGAGTTTCAAGGCATGAGATTCAGGGCATGAGTTTCAGTGCATGAGTTTGAGGGCAGGAGTTTCAAGGCATGAGATCCAGGGCATGAGTTTCAGGGCATGAGATTTAGGGCAGGAATTTCAGGGAATGTGATTCAGATAATGAGATTCTGGGCAGATGATTCAGGGCAGGAGTTTTAGGGCATGTGATTCAGGGCATGAGTTTCAGTGCATGAGTTTCAGGACAGGAGTTTCAGGGTATGAGTTTCAGTGCAGGAGTTTCAGGTCATGAGATTCAGGGCATGAGTTTCAGGGCATGAGATTCAGGACAGGAGTTTCAAGGCATGAGATTCAGGGCATGAGTTTCAGTGCATGAGTTTCAGTGCATGAGTTTGAGGGCAGGAGTTTCAAGGCATGAGATTCAGGGCATGAGTTTCAGGGCATGAGATTCAGGGCAGGAATTTCAGGGCATGTGATTCAGATAATGAGTTTCTGGGGAGATGATTCAGGGCAGGAGATTTAGGGCATGTGATTCAGGGCATGAGTTTCAGTGCATGAGTTTCAGGACATGATTTTGAAGCAGGAGTTTCTAGGCATGAGATTCAGGGCATGAGTTTCAGGGCAGGAGAATCAGGGCTTGAGTTTCAGGGCATGGGATTCAGGGCATGAGTTTCAGGGCATGAGAATCAGGACAGGAGTTTCAAGGCATGAGATTCAGGGCATGAGTGTCAGTGCATGAGTTTCAGTGCATGAGTTTGAGGGCAGGAGTTTCAAGGCATGAGATTCAGGGCATGAGTTTCAGGGCATGAGATTTAGGGCAGGAATTTCAGGGCATGTGATTCAGATAATGAGTTTCTGGGCAGATGATTGAGGGCAGGAGTTTTAGGGCATGTGATTCAGGGCTTGAGTTTCAGTGCATGAGTTTCAGGGCAGGAGTTTCAGGGTATGAGATTCAGTGCATGAGTTTCAGGGCAGAAGTTTCAGGGCATGAGATTCAGGGCATGAGTTTCAGGGCAGGAGAATCAGGGCTTGAGTTTCAGGGCATGAGATTCAGGGCATGAGTTTCAGGGCATGAGTTTGAGGGCAGTAGTTTCAAGGCATGAGATTCAGGGCTTGAGTTTCAGGGCATGAGATTCAGGGCAGGAATTTCAGGGCATGTGATTCAGGTAAGGAGTTTCTGGGGAGATGATTCAGGGCAGGAGTTTTAGGACATGTAATTCAGGGTATGTGTTTCAGTGCATGAGTTTCAGTGCATGATTTTGAACCAGGAGTTTCAAGGCATGAGATTCAGGGCATGAGTTTCAGGGCAGGAGAATCAGGGCTTGAGTTTCAGGGCATGGGATTCAGGGCATGAGTTTCAGGGCATGAGATTCAGGACAGGAGTTTCAAGGCATGAGATTCAGGGCATGAGTTTCATGGCAAGAGATTGAGTGCAGGAATTTCAGGGCATGTGATTCAGATAATGAGTTTCTGGGCAGATGATTAAGGACAGGAGTTTCAGTGCATGAGTTTCAGTGCATGATTTTGAGGCAGGAGTTTCAAGGCATGAGATTCAGGGCATGCGTTTCAGGGCAGGAGAATCAGGGCTTGAGTTTCAGGGCATTGGATTCAGGGCATGAATTTCAGGGCATGAGATTCAGGACAGGAGTTTCAAGGCATGAGATTCAGGGCATGAGTTTCAGTGCATGAGTTTGAGGGCAGGAGTTTCAAGGCATGAGATCCAGGGCATGAGTTTCAGGGCATGAGATTTAGGGCAGGAATTTCAGGGTATGTGATTCAGATAATGAGTTTCTGGGCAGATGATTCAGGGCAGGAGTTTTAGGGCATGTGATTCAGGGCATGAGTTTCAGTGCATGAGTTTCAGGACAGGAGTTTCAGGGTATGAGTTTCAGTGCAGGAGTTTCAGGTCATGAGATTCAGGGCATGAGTTTCAGGGCATGAGATTCAGGACAGGAGTTTCAAGGCATGAGATTCAGGGCATGAGTTTCAGTGCATGAGTTTCAGTGCATGAGTTTGAGGGCAGGAGTTTCAAGGCATGAGATTCAGGGCATGAGTTTCAGTGCATGAGTTTCAGGACAGGAGTTTCAGGGCATGTGATTCAGATAATGAGTTTCTGGGCAGATGATTCAGGGCAGGAGTTTTAGGGCATGCGATTCAGGGCATGAGTTTAAGGGCATGAGTTTCAGGGCAGGAGTTTCAGGGCAGGAGAATCAGGGCTTGAGTTTCAGGGCATGAGATTCAGGGCATGAGTTTCAGGGCATGAGTTTGAGGGCAGTAGTTTCAAGGCATGAGATTCAGGGCATGAGTTTCAGGGCATGAGATTCAGGGCAGGAATTTCAGGGCATGTGATTCAGATAAGGAGTTTCTGGGGAGATGATTCAGGGCAGGAGTTTTAGGACATGTAATTCAGGGCATGTGTTTCAGTGCATGAGTTTCAGTGCATGATTTTGAACCAGGAGTTTCAAGGCATGAGATTCAGGGCATGAGTTTCAGGGCAGGAGAATCAGGGCTTGAGTTTCAGGGCATGGGATTCAGGGCATGAGTTTCAGGGCATGAGATTCAGGACAGGAGTTTCAAGGCATGAGATTCAGGGCATGAGTTTCATGGCATGAGATTCAGTGCAGGAATTTCAGGGCATGTGATTCAGATAATGAGATTCTGGGCAGATGATTCAGGGCAGGAGTTTTAGGGCATGTGATTCAGGGCATGAGTTTCAGTGCATGAGTTTCAGGACAGGAGTTTCAGGGTATGAGTTTCAGTGCAGGAGTTTCAGGTCATGAGATTCAGGGCATGAGTTTCAGGGCATGAGATTCAGGACAGGAGTTTCAAGGCATGAGATTCAGGGCATGAGTTTCAGTGCATGAGTTTCAGTGCATGAGTTTGAGGGCAGGAGTTTCAAGGCATGAGATTCAGGGCATGAGTTTCAGGGCATGAGATTCAGGGCAGGAATTTCAGGGCATGTGATTCAGATATTGAGTTTCTGGGGAGATGATTCAGGGCAGGAGATTTAGGGCATGTGATTCAGGGTATGAGATTCAGTGCATGAGTTTCAGGGCAGAAGTTTCAGGGCATGAGATTCAGGGCATGAGTTTCAGGGCAGGAGAATCAGGGCTTGAGTTTCAGGGCATCAGATTCAGGGCACGAGTTTAAGGGCATGAGTTTCAGGGCAGGAGTTTCAGGGCATTTAATTCAGGGCGTGAGTTTCAGGATATGAGATTCATGGCATGAGTTTCAGGGCAGGAGAATCAGGGCTTGAGTTTCAGGGCATGGGATTCAGGGCATGAGTTTCAGGGCATGAGATTCAGGACAGGAGTTTCAAGGCATGAGATTCAGGGCATGAGTTTCAGGGCATGAGATTCAGGGCAGGAATTTCAGGGCATGTGATTCAGATAATGAGTTTCTGGGCAGATGATTAAGGACAGGAGTTTCAGTGCATGAGTTTCAGTGCATGATTTTGAGGCAGGAGTTTCAAGGCATGAGATTCAGGGCATGAGTTTCAGGGCAGGAGAATCAGGGCTTGAGTTTCAGGGCATGGGATTCAGGGCATGAATTTCAGGGCATGAGATTCAGGACAGGAGTTTCAAGGCATGAGATTCAGGGCATGAGTTTCAGTGCATGAGTTTCAGGACAGGAGTTTCAGGGCATGTGATTCAGATAATGAGTTTCTGGGCAGATGATTCAGGGCAGGAGTTTTAGGGCATGCGATTCAGGGCATGAGTTTAAGGGCATGAGTTTCAGGGCAGGAGTTTCAGGGCAGGAGAATCAGGGCTTGAGTTTCAGGGCATGAGATTCAGGGCATGAGTTTCAGGGCATGAGTTTGAGGGCAGTAGTTTCAAGGCATGAGATTCAGGGCATGAGTTTCAGGGCATGAGATTCAGGGCAGGAATTTCAGGGCATGTGATTCAGATAAGGAGTTTCTGGGGAGATGATTCAGGGCAGGAGTTTTAGGACATGTAATTCAGGGCATGTGTTTCAGTGCATGAGTTTCAGTGCATGATTTTGAACCAGGAGTTTCAAGGCATGAGATTCAGGGCATGAGTTTCAGGGCAGGAGAATCAGGGCTTGAGTTTCAGGGCATGGGATTCAGGGCATGAGTTTCAGGGCATGAGATTCAGGACAGGAGTTTCATGGCATGAGATTCAGTGCAGGAATTTCAGGGCATGTGATTCAGATAATGAGTTTCTGGGCAGATGATTAAGGACAGGAGTTTCAGTGCATGAGTTTCAGTGCATGATTTTGAGGCAGGAGTTTCAAGGCATGAGATTCAGGGCATGCGTTTCAGGGTAGGAGAATCAGGGCTTGAGTTTCAGGGCATGGGATTCAGGGCATGAATTTCAGGGCATGAGATTCAGGACAGGAGTTTCAAGGCATGAGATTCAGGGCATGAGTTTCAGTGCATGAGTTTGAGGGCAGGAGTTTCAAGGCATGAGATCCAGGGCATGAGTTTCAGGGCATGAGATTTAGGGCAGGAATTTCAGGGAATGTGATTCAGATAATGAGATTCTGGGCAGATGATTCAGGGCAGGAGTTTTAGGGCATGTGATTCAGGGCATGAGTTTCAGTGCATGAGTTTCAGGACAGGAGTTTCAGGGTATGAGTTTCAGTGCAGGAGTTTCAGGTCATGAGATTCAGGGCATGAGTTTCAGGGCATGAGATTCAGGACAGGATTTTCAAGGCATGAGATTCAGGGCATGAGTTTCAGTGCATGAGTTTCAGTGCATGAGTTTGAGGGCAGGAGTTTCAAGGCATGAGATTCAGGGCATGAGTTTCAGGGCATGAGATTCAGGGCAGGAATTTCAGGGCATGTGATTCAGATAATGAGTTTCTGGGGAGATGATTCAGGGCAGGAGATTTAGGGCATGTGATTCAGGGCATGAGTTTCAGTGCATGAGTTTCAGGACATGATTTTGAAGCAGGAGTTTCTAGGCATGAGATTCAGGGCATGAGTTTCAGGGCAGGAGAATCAGGGCTTGAGTTTCAGGGCATGGGATTCAGGGCATGAGTTTCAGGGCATGAGAATCAGGACAGGAGTTTCAAGGCATGAGATTCAGGGCATGAGTGTCAGTGCATGAGTTTCAGTGCATGAGTTTGAGGGCAGGAGTTTCAAGGCATGAGATTCAGGGCATGAGTTTCAGGGCATGAGATTTAGGGCAGGAATTTCAGGGCATGTGATTCAGATAATGAGTTTCTGGGCAGATGATTGAGGGCAGGAGTTTTAGGGCATGTGATTCAGGGCTTGAGTTTCAGTGCATGAGTTTCAGGGCAGGAGTTTCAGGGTATGAGATTCAGTGCATGAGTTTCAGGGCAGAAGTTTCAGGGCATGAGATTCAGGGCATGAGTTTCAGGGCAGGAGAATCAGGGCTTGAGTTTCAGGGCATGAGATTCAGGGCATGAGTTTCAGGGCATGAGTTTGAGGGCAGTAGTTTCAAGGCATGAGATTCAGGGCTTGAGTTTCAGGGCATGAGATTCAGGGCAGGAATTTCAGGGCATGTGATTCAGGTAAGGAGTTTCTGGGGAGATGATTCAGGGCAGGAGTTTTAGGACATGTAATTCAGGGTATGTGTTTCAGTGCATGAGTTTCAGTGCATGATTTTGAACCAGGAGTTTCAAGGCATGAGATTCAGGGCATGAGTTTCAGGGCAGGAGAATCAGGGCTTGAGTTTCAGGGCATGGGATTCAGGGCATGAGTTTCAGGGCATGAGATTCAGGACAGGAGTTTCAAGGCATGAGATTCAGGGCATGAGTTTCATGGCAAGAGATTGAGTGCAGGAATTTCAGGGCATGTGATTCAGATAATGAGTTTCTGGGCAGATGATTAAGGACAGGAGTTTCAGTGCATGAGTTTCAGTGCATGATTTTGAGGCAGGAGTTTCAAGGCATGAGATTCAGGGCATGCGTTTCAGGGCAGGAGAATCAGGGCTTGAGTTTCAGGGCATTGGATTCAGGGCATGAATTTCAGGGCATGAGATTCAGGACAGGAGTTTCAAGGCATGAGATTCAGGGCATGAGTTTCAGTGCATGAGTTTGAGGGCAGGAGTTTCAAGGCATGAGATCCAGGGCATGAGTTTCAGGGCATGAGATTTAGGGCAGGAATTTCAGGGTATGTGATTCAGATAATGAGTTTCTGGGCAGATGATTCAGGGCAGGAGTTTTAGGGCATGTGATTCAGGGCATGAGTTTCAGTGCATGAGTTTCAGGACAGGAGTTTCAGGGTATGAGTTTCAGTGCAGGAGTTTCAGGTCATGAGATTCAGGGCATGAGTTTCAGGGCATGAGATTCAGGACAGGAGTTTCAAGGCATGAGATTCAGGGCATGAGTTTCAGTGCATGAGTTTCAGTGCATGAGTTTGAGGGCAGGAGTTTCAAGGCATGAGATTCAGGGCATGAGTTTCAGTGCATGAGTTTCAGGACAGGAGTTTCAGGGCATGTGATTCAGATAATGAGTTTCTGGGCAGATGATTCAGGGCAGGAGTTTTAGGGCATGCGATTCAGGGCATGAGTTTAAGGGCATGAGTTTCAGGGCAGGAGTTTCAGGGCAGGAGAATCAGGGCTTGAGTTTCAGGGCATGAGATTCAGGGCATGAGTTTCAGGGCATGAGTTTGAGGGCAGTAGTTTCAAGGCATGAGATTCAGGGCATGAGTTTCAGGGCATGAGATTCAGGGCAGGAATTTCAGGGCATGTGATTCAGATAAGGAGTTTCTGGGGAGATGATTCAGGGCAGGAGTTTTAGGACATGTAATTCAGGGCATGTGTTTCAGTGCATGAGTTTCAGTGCATGATTTTGAACCAGGAGTTTCAAGGCATGAGATTCAGGGCATGAGTTTCAGGGCAGGAGAATCAGGGCTTGAGTTTCAGGGCATGGGATTCAGGGCATGAGTTTCAGGGCATGAGATTCAGGACAGGAGTTTCAAGGCATGAGATTCAGGGCATGAGTTTCATGGCATGAGATTCAGTGCAGGAATTTCAGGGCATGTGATTCAGATAATGAGATTCTGGGCAGATGATTCAGGGCAGGAGTTTTAGGGCATGTGATTCAGGGCATGAGTTTCAGTGCATGAGTTTCAGGACAGGAGTTTCAGGGTATGAGTTTCAGTGCAGGAGTTTCAGGTCATGAGATTCAGGGCATGAGTTTCAGGGCATGAGATTCAGGACAGGAGTTTCAAGGCATGAGATTCAGGGCATGAGTTTCAGTGCATGAGTTTCAGTGCATGAGTTTGAGGGCAGGAGTTTCAAGGCATGAGATTCAGGGCATGAGTTTCAGGGCATGAGATTCAGGGCAGGAATTTCAGGGCATGTGATTCAGATATTGAGTTTCTGGGGAGATGATTCAGGGCAGGAGATTTAGGGCATGTGATTCAGGGCATGAGTTTCAGTGCATGAGTTTCAGGACATGATTTTGAAGCAGGAGTTTCTAGGCATGAGATTCAGGGCATGAGTTTCAGGGCAGGAGAATCAGGGCTTGAGTTTCAGGGCATGGGATTCAGGGCATGAGTTTCAGGGCATGAGAATCAGGACAGGAGTTTCAAGGCATGAGATTCAGGGCATGAGTGTCAGTGCATGAGTTTCAGTGCATGAGTTTGAGGGCAGGAGTTTCAAGGCATGAGATTCAGGGCATGAGTTTCAGGGCATGAGATTTAGGGCAGGAATTTCAGGGCATGTGATTCAGATAATGAGTTTCTGGGCAGATGATTGAGGGCAGGAGTTTTAGGGCATGTGATTCAGGGCTTGAGTTTCAGTGCATGAGTTTCAGGGCAGGAGTTTCAGGGTATGAGATTCAGTGCATGAGTTTCAGGGCAGAAGTTTCAGGGCATGAGATTCAGGGCATGAGTTTCAGGGCAGGAGAATCAGGGCTTGAGTTTCAGGGCATCAGATTCAGGGCACGAGTTTAAGGGCATGAGTTTCAGGGCAGGAGTTTCAGGGCATTTAATTCAGGGCGTGAGTTTCAGGATATGAGATTCATGGCATGAGTTTCAGGGCAGGAGAATCAGGGCTTGAGTTTCAGGGCATGGGATTCAGGGCATGAGTTTCAGGGCATGAGATTCAGGACAGGAGTTTCAAGGCATGAGATTCAGGGCATGAGTTTCAGGGCATGAGATTCAGGGCAGGAATTTCAGGGCATGTGATTCAGATAATGAGTTTCTGGGCAGATGATTAAGGACAGGAGTTTCAGTGCATGAGTTTCAGTGCATGATTTTGAGGCAGGAGTTTCAAGGCATGAGATTCAGGGCATGAGTTTCAGGGCAGGAGAATCAGGGCTTGAGTTTCAGGGCATGGGATTCAGGGCATGAATTTCAGGGCATGAGATTCAGGACAGGAGTTTCAAGGCATGAGATTCAGGGCATGAGTTTCAGTGCAAGAGTTTGAGGGCAGGAGTTTCAAGGCATGAGATCCAGGGCATGAGTTTCAGGGCATGAGATTTAGTGCAGGAATTTCAGGGCATGTGATTCAGATAATGAGTTTCTGGGCAGATGATTCAGGGCAGGAGTTTTAGGGCATGTGATTCAGGGCATGAGTTTCAGTGCATGTGTTTCAGGACAGGAGTTTCAGGGTATGAGTTTCAGTGCAGGAGTTTCAGGGCATGAGATTCAGGGCATGAGTTTCAGGGCATGAGATTCAGGACAGGAGTTTCAAGGCATGAGATTCAGGGCATGAGTTTCAGTGCATGAGTTTCAGTGCATGAGTTTGAGGGCAGGAGTTTCAAGGCATGAGATTCAGGGCATGAGTTTCAGGGCATGAGATTCAGGGCAGGAATTTCAGGGCATGTGATTCAGATAATGAGTTTCTGGGGAGATGATTCAGGGCAGGAGTTTTAGGGCATGTGATTCAGGGCATGAGTTTCAGTGCATGAGTTTCAGGACATGATTTTGAGGCAGGAGTTTCAAGGCATGAGATTCAGGGCATGAGTTTCAGGGCAGGAGAATCAGGGCTTGAGTTTCAGGGCATGGGATTCAGGGAATGAGTTTCATGGCATGAGAATCAGGACAGGAGTTTCAATGCATGAGTTTCAGAGCATGAGTTTCAGGGCAGGAGTTTCAGGGTATGAGATTCAGTGCATGAGTTTCAGGGCATGAGTTTCAGTGCAGGAGTTTCAGGGCATGTAATTCAGGGCGTGAGTTTCAGGATATGAGATTCATGGCATGAGTTTCAGTGCAGGAGTTTCAGGGCATGAGATTCAGGGTATGAGTTTCAGGGCATGAGATTCAGGACAGGAGTTTCACGGCATGAGATTCGGGGTATGAGTTTCAGTGCATGAGTTTCAGTGCATGAGTTTGAGGGCAGGAGTTTCAAGGCATGAGATTCAGGGCATGAGTTTCAGTGCATGAGATTCAGGGCAGGAATTTCAGGGCATGTGATTCAGATAATGAGTTTCTGGGGAGATAATTCAGGGCAGGAGTTTTAGGGCATGTGATTGAGGGCATGAGTTTCAGTGCATGAGTTTCAGGGCATGATTTTGAGGCAGGAGTTTCAAGGCATGAGATTCAGGGCATGAGTTTCAGTGCATGAGTTTCAGTGCATGAGTTTGAGGGCAGGAGTTTCAAGGCATGTGATTCAGGGCATGAGTTTTAGGGCATGTGATTCAGGGCATGAGTTTAAGGGCATGAGTTTCAGGGCAGGAGTTTCAGGGCATGTAATTCAGGGCGTGAGTTTCAGGATATGAGATTCATGGCATGAGTTTCAGTGCAGGAGTTTCAGGGCAGGAGAATCAGGGCTTGAGTTTCAGGGCATGAGATTCAGGGCATGAGTTTCAGGGCATGAGTTTGAGGGCAGTAGTTTCAAGGCATGAGATTCAGGGCATGAGTTTCAGGGCATGAGATTCAGGGCAGGAATTTCAGGGCATGTGATTCAGGTAAGGAGTTTCTGGGGAGATGATTCAGGGCAGGAGTTTTATGACATGTAATTCAGGGCATGTGTTTCAGTGCATGAGTTTCAGTGCATGATTTTGAACCAGGAGTTTCAAGGCATGAGATTCAGGGCATGAGTTTCAGGGCAGGAGAATCAGGGCTTGAGTTTCAGGGCATGGGATTCAGGGCATGAGTTTCAGGGCATGAGATTCAGGACAGGAGTTTCAAGGCATGAGATTCAGGGCATGAGTTTCATGGCATGAGATTCAGTGCAGGAATTTCAGGGCATGTGATTCAGATAATGAGTTTCTGGGCAGATGATTAAGGACAGGAGTTTCAGTGCATGAGTTTCAGTGCATGATTTTGAGGCAGGAGTTTCAAGGCATGAGATTCAGGGCATGCGTTTCAGGGTAGGAGAATCAGGGCTTGAGTTTCAGGGCATTGGATTCAGGGCATGAATTTCAGGGCATGAGATTCAGGACAGGAGTTTCAAGGCATGAGATTCAGGGCATGAGTTTCAGTGCATGAGTTTGAGGGCAGGAGTTTCAAGGCATGAGATCCAGGGCATGAGTTTCAGGGCATGAGATTTAGGGCAGGAATTTCAGGGAATGTGATTCAGATAATGAGTTTCTGGGCAGATGATTCAGGGCAGGAGTTTTAGGGCATGTGATTCAGGGCATGAGTTTCAGTGCATGAGTTTCAGGACAGGAGTTTCAGGGTATGAGTTTCAGTGCAGGAGTTTCAGGTCATGAGATTCAGGGCATGAGTTTCAGGGCATGAGATTCAGGACAGGAGTTTCAAGGCATGAGATTCAGGGCATGAGTTTCAGTGCATGAGTTTCAGTGCATGAGTTTGAGGGCAGGAGTTTCAAGGCATGAGATTCAGGGCATGAGTTTCAGTGCATGAGTTTCAGGACAGGAGTTTCAGGGCATGTGATTCAGATAATGAGTTTCTGGGCAGATGATTCAGGGCAGGAGTTTTAGGGCATGCGATTCAGGGCATGAGTTTAAGGGCATGAGTTTCAGGGCAGGAGTTTCAGGGCAGGAGAATCAGGGCTTGAGTTTCAGGGCATGAGATTCAGGGCATGAGTTTCAGGGCATGAGTTTGAGGGCAGTAGTTTCAAGGCATGAGATTCAGGGCATGAGTTTCAGGGCATGAGATTCAGGGCAGGAATTTCAGGGCATGTGATTCAGATAAGGAGTTTCTGGGGAGATGATTCAGGGCAGGAGTTTTAGGACATGTAATTCAGGGCATGTGTTTCAGTGCATGAGTTTCAGTGCATGATTTTGAACCAGGAGTTTCAAGGCATGAGATTCAGGGCATGAGTTTCAGGGCAGGAGAATCAGGGCTTGAGTTTCAGGGCATGGGATTCAGGGCATGAGTTTCAGGGCATGAGATTCAGGACAGGAGTTTCATGGCATGAGATTCAGTGCAGGAATTTCAGGGCATGTGATTCAGATAATGAGTTTCTGGGCAGATGATTAAGGACAGGAGTTTCAGTGCATGAGTTTCAGTGCATGATTTTGAGGCAGGAGTTTCAAGGCATGAGATTCAGGGCATGCGTTTCAGGGTAGGAGAATCAGGGCTTGAGTTTCAGGGCATGGGATTCAGGGCATGAATTTCAGGGCATGAGATTCAGGACAGGAGTTTCAAGGCATGAGATTCAGGGCATGAGTTTCAGTGCATGAGTTTGAGGGCAGGAGTTTCAAGGCATGAGATCCAGGGCATGAGTTTCAGGGCATGAGATTTAGGGCAGGAATTTCAGGGAATGTGATTCAGATAATGAGATTCTGGGCAGATGATTCAGGGCAGGAGTTTTAGGGCATGTGATTCAGGGCATGAGTTTCAGTGCATGAGTTTCAGGACAGGAGTTTCAGGGTATGAGTTTCAGTGCAGGAGTTTCAGGTCATGAGATTCAGGGCATGAGTTTCAGGGCATGAGATTCAGGACAGGATTTTCAAGGCATGAGATTCAGGGCATGAGTTTCAGTGCATGAGTTTCAGTGCATGAGTTTGAGGGCAGGAGTTTCAAGGCATGAGATTCAGGGCATGAGTTTCAGGGCATGAGATTCAGGGCAGGAATTTCAGGGCATGTGATTCAGATAATGAGTTTCTGGGGAGATGATTCAGGGCAGGAGATTTAGGGCATGTGATTCAGGGCATGAGTTTCAGTGCATGAGTTTCAGGACATGATTTTGAAGCAGGAGTTTCTAGGCATGAGATTCAGGGCATGAGTTTCAGGGCAGGAGAATCAGGGCTTGAGTTTCAGGGCATGGGATTCAGGGCATGAGTTTCAGGGCATGAGAATCAGGACAGGAGTTTCAAGGCATGAGATTCAGGGCATGAGTGTCAGTGCATGAGTTTCAGTGCATGAGTTTGAGGGCAGGAGTTTCAAGGCATGAGATTCAGGGCATGAGTTTCAGGGCATGAGATTTAGGGCAGGAATTTCAGGGCATGTGATTCAGATAATGAGTTTCTGGGCAGATGATTGAGGGCAGGAGTTTTAGGGCATGTGATTCAGGGCTTGAGTTTCAGTGCATGAGTTTCAGGGCAGGAGTTTCAGGGTATGAGATTCAGTGCATGAGTTTCAGGGCAGAAGTTTCAGGGCATGAGATTCAGGGCATGAGTTTCAGGGCAGGAGAATCAGGGCTTGAGTTTCAGGGCATGAGATTCAGGGCATGAGTTTCAGGGCATGAGTTTGAGGGCAGTAGTTTCAAGGCATGAGATTCAGGGCTTGAGTTTCAGGGCATGAGATTCAGGGCAGGAATTTCAGGGCATGTGATTCAGGTAAGGAGTTTCTGGGGAGATGATTCAGGGCAGGAGTTTTAGGACATGTAATTCAGGGTATGTGTTTCAGTGCATGAGTTTCAGTGCATGATTTTGAACCAGGAGTTTCAAGGCATGAGATTCAGGGCATGAGTTTCAGGGCAGGAGAATCAGGGCTTGAGTTTCAGGGCATGGGATTCAGGGCATGAGTTTCAGGGCATGAGATTCAGGACAGGAGTTTCAAGGCATGAGATTCAGGGCATGAGTTTCATGGCAAGAGATTGAGTGCAGGAATTTCAGGGCATGTGATTCAGATAATGAGTTTCTGGGCAGATGATTAAGGACAGGAGTTTCAGTGCATGAGTTTCAGTGCATGATTTTGAGGCAGGAGTTTCAAGGCATGAGATTCAGGGCATGCGTTTCAGGGCAGGAGAATCAGGGCTTGAGTTTCAGGGCATTGGATTCAGGGCATGAATTTCAGGGCATGAGATTCAGGACAGGAGTTTCAAGGCATGAGATTCAGGGCATGAGTTTCAGTGCATGAGTTTGAGGGCAGGAGTTTCAAGGCATGAGATCCAGGGCATGAGTTTCAGGGCATGAGATTTAGGGCAGGAATTTCAGGGTATGTGATTCAGATAATGAGTTTCTGGGCAGATGATTCAGGGCAGGAGTTTTAGGGCATGTGATTCAGGGCATGAGTTTCAGTGCATGAGTTTCAGGACAGGAGTTTCAGGGTATGAGTTTCAGTGCAGGAGTTTCAGGTCATGAGATTCAGGGCATGAGTTTCAGGGCATGAGATTCAGGACAGGAGTTTCAAGGCATGAGATTCAGGGCATGAGTTTCAGTGCATGAGTTTCAGTGCATGAGTTTGAGGGCAGGAGTTTCAAGGCATGAGATTCAGGGCATGAGTTTCAGTGCATGAGTTTCAGGACAGGAGTTTCAGGGCATGTGATTCAGATAATGAGTTTCTGGGCAGATGATTCAGGGCAGGAGTTTTAGGGCATGCGATTCAGGGCATGAGTTTAAGGGCATGAGTTTCAGGGCAGGAGTTTCAGGGCAGGAGAATCAGGGCTTGAGTTTCAGGGCATGAGATTCAGGGCATGAGTTTCAGGGCATGAGTTTGAGGGCAGTAGTTTCAAGGCATGAGATTCAGGGCATGAGTTTCAGGGCATGAGATTCAGGGCAGGAATTTCAGGGCATGTGATTCAGATAAGGAGTTTCTGGGGAGATGATTCAGGGCAGGAGTTTTAGGACATGTAATTCAGGGCATGTGTTTCAGTGCATGAGTTTCAGTGCATGATTTTGAACCAGGAGTTTCAAGGCATGAGATTCAGGGCATGAGTTTCAGGGCAGGAGAATCAGGGCTTGAGTTTCAGGGCATGGGATTCAGGGCATGAGTTTCAGGGCATGAGATTCAGGACAGGAGTTTCAAGGCATGAGATTCAGGGCATGAGTTTCATGGCATGAGATTCAGTGCAGGAATTTCAGGGCATGTGATTCAGATAATGAGATTCTGGGCAGATGATTCAGGGCAGGAGTTTTAGGGCATGTGATTCAGGGCATGAGTTTCAGTGCATGAGTTTCAGGACAGGAGTTTCAGGGTATGAGTTTCAGTGCAGGAGTTTCAGGTCATGAGATTCAGGGCATGAGTTTCAGGGCATGAGATTCAGGACAGGAGTTTCAAGGCATGAGATTCAGGGCATGAGTTTCAGTGCATGAGTTTCAGTGCATGAGTTTGAGGGCAGGAGTTTCAAGGCATGAGATTCAGGGCATGAGTTTCAGGGCATGAGATTCAGGGCAGGAATTTCAGGGCATGTGATTCAGATATTGAGTTTCTGGGGAGATGATTCAGGGCAGGAGATTTAGGGCATGTGATTCAGGGCATGAGTTTCAGTGCATGAGTTTCAGGACATGATTTTGAAGCAGGAGTTTCTAGGCATGAGATTCAGGGCATGAGTTTCAGGGCAGGAGAATCAGGGCTTGAGTTTCAGGGCATGGGATTCAGGGCATGAGTTTCAGGGCATGAGAATCAGGACAGGAGTTTCAAGGCATGAGATTCAGGGCATGAGTGTCAGTGCATGAGTTTCAGTGCATGAGTTTGAGGGCAGGAGTTTCAAGGCATGAGATTCAGGGCATGAGTTTCAGGGCATGAGATTTAGGGCAGGAATTTCAGGGCATGTGATTCAGATAATGAGTTTCTGGGCAGATGATTGAGGGCAGGAGTTTTAGGGCATGTGATTCAGGGCTTGAGTTTCAGTGCATGAGTTTCAGGGCAGGAGTTTCAGGGTATGAGATTCAGTGCATGAGTTTCAGGGCAGAAGTTTCAGGGCATGAGATTCAGGGCATGAGTTTCAGGGCAGGAGAATCAGGGCTTGAGTTTCAGGGCATCAGATTCAGGGCACGAGTTTAAGGGCATGAGTTTCAGGGCAGGAGTTTCAGGGCATTTAATTCAGGGCGTGAGTTTCAGGATATGAGATTCATGGCATGAGTTTCAGGGCAGGAGAATCAGGGCTTGAGTTTCAGGGCATGGGATTCAGGGCATGAGTTTCAGGGCATGAGATTCAGGACAGGAGTTTCAAGGCATGAGATTCAGGGCATGAGTTTCAGGGCATGAGATTCAGGGCAGGAATTTCAGGGCATGTGATTCAGATAATGAGTTTCTGGGCAGATGATTAAGGACAGGAGTTTCAGTGCATGAGTTTCAGTGCATGATTTTGAGGCAGGAGTTTCAAGGCATGAGATTCAGGGCATGAGTTTCAGGGCAGGAGAATCAGGGCTTGAGTTTCAGGGCATGGGATTCAGGGCATGAATTTCAGGGCATGAGATTCAGGACAGGAGTTTCAACGCATGAGATTCAGGGCATGAGTTTCAGTGCATGAGTTTGAGGGCAGGAGTTTCAAGGCATGAGATCCAGGGCATGAGTTTCAGGGCATGAGATTTAGTGCAGGAATTTCAGGGCATGTGATTCAGATAATGAGTTTCTGGGCAGATGATTCAGGGCAGGAGTTTTAGGGCATGTGATTCAGGGCATGAGTTTCAGTGCATGTGTTTCAGGACAGGAGTTTCAGGGTATGAGTTTCAGTGCAGGAGTTTCAGGGCATGAGATTCAGGGCATGAGTTTCAGGGCATGAGATTCAGGACAGGAGTTTCAAGGCATGAGATTCAGGGCATGAGTTTCAGTGCATGAGTTTCAGTGCATGAGTTTGAGGGCAGGAGTTTCAAGGCATGAGATTCAGGGCATGAGTTTCAGGGCATGAGATTCAGGGCAGGAATTTCAGGGCATGTGATTCAGATAATGAGTTTCTGGGGAGATGATTCAGGGCAGGAGTTTTAGGGCATGTGATTCAGGGCATGAGTTTCAGTGCATGAGTTTCAGGGCAGGAGTTTCAGGGTATGAGATTCAGGGCATGAGTTTCAGGGCAGGAGAATCAGGGCTTGAGTTTCAGGGCATGGGATTCAGGGAATGAGTTTCATGGCATGAGAATCAGGACAGGAGTTTCAATGCATGAGTTTCAGAGCATGAGTTTCAGGGCAGGAGTTTCAGGGTATGAGATTCAGTGCATGAGTTTCAGGGCATGAGTTTCAGTGCAGGAGTTTCAGGGCATGTAATTCAGGGCGTGAGTTTCAGGATATGAGATTCATGGCATGAGTTTCAGTGCAGGAGTTTCAGGGCATGAGATTCAGGGTATGAGTTTCAGGGCATGAGATTCAGGACAGGAGTTTCACGGCATGAGATTCAGGGTATGAGTTTCAGTGCATGAGTTTCAGTGCATGAGTTTGAGGGCAGGAGTTTCAAGGCATGAGATTCAGGGCATGAGTTTCAGTGCATGAGATTCAGGGCAGGAATTTCAGGGCATGTGATTCAGATAATGAGTTTCTGGGGAGATAATTCAGGGCAGGAGTTTTAGGGCATGTGATTGAGGGCATGAGTTTCAGTGCATGAGTTTCAGGGCATGATTTTGAGGCAGGAGTTTCAAGGCATGAGATTCAGGGCATGAGTTTCAGTGCATGAGTTTCAGTGCATGAGTTTGAGGGCAGGAGTTTCAAGGCATGTGATTCAGGGCATGAGTTTTAGGGCATGTGATTCAGGGCATGAGTTTAAGGGCATGAGTTTCAGGGCAGGAGTTTCAGGGCATGTAATTCAGGGCGTGAGTTTCAGGATATGAGATTCATGGCATGAGTTTCAGTGCAGGAGTTTCAGGGCAGGAGAATCAGGGCTTGAGTTTCAGGGCATGAGATTCAGGGCATGAGTTTCAGGGCATGAGTTTGAGGGCAGTAGTTTCAAGGCATGAGATTCAGGGCATGAGTTTCAGGGCATGAGATTCAGGGCAGGAATTTCAGGGCATGTGATTCAGGTAAGGAGTTTCTGGGGAGATGATTCAGGGCAGGAGTTTTATGACATGTAATTCAGGGCATGTGTTTCAGTGCATGAGTTTCAGTGCATGATTTTGAACCAGGAGTTTCAAGGCATGAGATTCAGGGCATGAGTTTCAGGGCAGGAGAATCAGGGCTTGAGTTTCAGGGCATGGGATTCAGGGCATGAGTTTCAGGGCATGAGATTCAGGACAGGAGTTTCAAGGCATGAGATTCAGGGCATGAGTTTCATGGCATGAGATTCAGTGCAGGAATTTCAGGGCATGTGATTCAGATAATGAGTTTCTGGGCAGATGATTAAGGACAGGAGTTTCAGTGCATGAGTTTCAGTGCATGATTTTGAGGCAGGAGTTTCAAGGCATGAGATTCAGGGCATGCGTTTCAGGGTAGGAGAATCAGGGCTTGAGTTTCAGGGCATTGGATTCAGGGCATGAATTTCAGGGCATGAGATTCAGGACAGGAGTTTCAAGGCATGAGATTCAGGGCATGAGTTTCAGTGCATGAGTTTGAGGGCAGGAGTTTCAAGGCATGAGATCCAGGGCATGAGTTTCAGGGCATGAGATTTAGGGCAGGAATTTCAGGGAATGTGATTCAGATAATGAGTTTCTGGGCAGATGATTCAGGGCAGGAGTTTTAGGGCATGTGATTCAGGGCATGAGTTTCAGTGCATGAGTTTCAGGACAGGAGTTTCAGGGTATGAGTTTCAGTGCAGGAGTTTCAGGTCATGAGATTCAGGGCATGAGTTTCAGGGCATGAGATTCAGGACAGGAGTTTCAAGGCATGAGATTCAGGGCATGAGTTTCAGTGCATGAGTTTCAGTGCATGAGTTTGAGGGCAGGAGTTTCAAGGCATGAGATTCAGGGCATGAGTTTCAGTGCATGAGTTTCAGGACAGGAGTTTCAGGGCATGTGATTCAGATAATGAGTTTCTGGGCAGATGATTCAGGGCAGGAGTTTTAGGGCATGCGATTCAGGGCATGAGTTTAAGGGCATGAGTTTCAGGGCAGGAGTTTCAGGGCAGGAGAATCAGGGCTTGAGTTTCAGGGCATGAGATTCAGGGCATGAGTTTCAGGGCATGAGTTTGAGGGCAGTAGTTTCAAGGCATGAGATTCAGGGCATGAGTTTCAGGGCATGAGATTCAGGGCAGGAATTTCAGGGCATGTGATTCAGATAAGGAGTTTCTGGGGAGATGATTCAGGGCAGGAGTTTTAGGACATGTAATTCAGGGCATGTGTTTCAGTGCATGAGTTTCAGTGCATGATTTTGAACCAGGAGTTTCAAGGCATGAGATTCAGGGCATGAGTTTCAGGGCAGGAGAATCAGGGCTTGAGTTTCAGGGCATGGGATTCAGGGCATGAGTTTCAGGGCATGAGATTCAGGACAGGAGTTTCAAGGCATGAGATTCAGGGCATGAGTTTCATGGCATGAGATTCAGTGCAGGAATTTCAGGGCATGTGATTCAGATAATGAGTTTCTGGGCAGATGATTAAGGACAGGAGTTTCAGTGCATGAGTTTCAGTGCATGATTTTGAGGCAGGAGTTTCAAGGCATGAGATTCAGGGCATGCGTTTCAGGGTAGGAGAATCAGGGCTTGAGTTTCAGGGCATGGGATTCAGGGCATGAATTTCAGGGCATGAGATTCAGGACAGGAGTTTCAAGGCATGAGATTCAGGGCATGAGTTTCAGTGCATGAGTTTGAGGGCAGGAGTTTCAAGGCATGAGATCCAGGGCATGAGTTTCAGGGCATGAGATTTAGGGCAGGAATTTCAGGGAATGTGATTCAGATAATGAGATTCTGGGCAGATGATTCAGGGCAGGAGTTTTAGGGCATGTGATTCAGGGCATGAGTTCCAGTGCATGAGTTTCAGGACAGGAGTTTCAGGGTATGAGTTTCAGTGCAGGAGTTTCAGGTCATGAGATTCAGGGCATGAGTTTCAGGGCATGAGATTCAGGACAGGAGTTTCAAGGCATGAGATTCAGGGCATGAGTTTCAGTGCATGAGTTTCAGTGTATGAGTTTGAGGGCAGGAGTTTCAAGGCATGAGATTCAGGGCATGAGTTTCAGGGCATGAGATTCAGGGCAGGAATTTCAGGGCATGTGATTCAGATAATGAGTTTCTGGGGAGATGATTCAGGGCAGGAGATTTAGGGCATGTGATTCAGGGCATGAGTTTCAGTGCATGAGTTTCAGGACATGATTTTGAAGCAGGAGTTTCTAGGCATGAGATTCAGGGCATGAGTTTCAGGGCAGGAGAATCAGGGCTTGAGATTCAGGGCATGGGATTCAGGGCATGAGTTTCAGGGCATGAGAATCAGGACAGGAGTTTCAAGGCATGAGATTCAGGGCATGAGTGTCAGTGCATGAGTTTCAGTGCATGAGTTTGAGGGCAGGAGTTTCAAGGCATGAGATTCAGGGCATGAGTTTCAGGGCATGAGATTTAGGGCAGGAATTTCAGGGCATGTGATTCAGATAATGAGTTTCTGGGCAGATGATTGAGGGCAGGAGTTTTAGGGCATGTGATTCAGGGCATGAGTTTCAGTGCATGAGTTTCAGGGCAGGAGTTTCAGGGCATCAGATTCAGGGCACGAGTTTAAGGGCATGAGTTTCAGGGCAGGAGTTTCAGGGCATGTAATTCAGGGCGTGAGTTTCAGGATATGAGATTCATGGCATGAGTTTCAGGGCAGGAGAATCAGGGCTTGAGTTTCAGGGCATGGGATTCAGGGCATGAGTTTCAGGGCATGAGGTTCAGGACAGGAGTTTCAAGGCATGAGATTCAGGGCATGAGTTTCAGGGCATGAGATTCAGGGCAGGAATTTCAGGGCATGTGATTCAGATAATGAGTTTCTGGGCAGATGATTAAGGACAGGAGTTTCAGTGCATGAGTTTCAGTGCATGATTTTGAGGCAGGAGTTTCAAGGCATGAGATTCAGGGCATGAGTTTCAGGGCAGGAGAATCAGGGCTTGAGTTTCTGGGCATGGGATTCAGGGCATGAATTTCGGTGCATGAGATTCAGGACAGGAGTTTCAAGGCATGAGATTCAGGGCATGAGTTCCAGTGCATGAGTTTGAGGGCAGGAGTTTCAAGGCATGAGATCCAGGGCATGAGTTTCAGGGCATGAGATTTAGTGCAGGAATTTCAGGGCATGTGATTCAGATAATGAGTTTCTGGGCAGATGATTCAGGGCAGGAGTTTTAGGGCATGTGATTCAGGGCATGAGTTTCAGTGCATGTGTTTCAGGACAGGAGTTTCAGGGTATGAGTTTCAGTGCAGGAGTTTCAGGGCATGAGATTCAGGGCATGAGTTTCAGGGCATGAGATTCAGGACAGGAGTTTCAAGGCATGAGATTCAGGGCATGAGTTTCAGTGCATGAGTTTCAGTGTTTGAGTTTGAGGGCAGGAGTTTCAAGGCATGAGATTCAGGGCATGAGTTTCAGGGCAGGAATTTCAGGGCATGTGATTCAGATAATGAGTTTCTGGGGAGATGATTCAGGGCAGGAGTTTTAGGGCATGTGATTGAGGGCATGAGTTTCAGTGCATGAGTTTCAGGGCATGATTTTGAGGCAGGAGTTTCAAGGCATGAGATTCAGGGCATGAGTTTCAGTGCATGAGTTTCAGTGCATGAGTTTGAGGGCAGGAGTTTCAAGGCATGAGATTCAGGGCATGAGTTTCAGTGCATGAGTTTCAGGACAGGAGTTTCAGGGCATGTGATTCAGATAATGAGTTTCTGGGCAGATGATTCAGGGCAGGAGTTTTAGGGCATGTGATTCAGGGCATGAGTTTAAGGGCATGAGTTTCAGGGCAGGAGTTTCAGGGCATGTAATTCAGGGCGTGAGTTTCAGGATATGAGATTCATGGCATGAGTTTCAGTGCAGGAGTTTCAGGGCAGGAGAATCAGGGCTTGAGTTTCAGGGCATGAGATTCAGGGCATGAGTTTCAGGGCATGAGTTTGAGGGCAGTAGTTTCAAGGCATGAGATTCAGGGCATGAGTTTCAGGGCATGAGATTCAGGGCAGGAATTTCAGGGCATGTGATTCAGGTAAGGAGTTTCTGGGGAGATGATTCAGGGCAGGAGTTTTATGACATGTAATTCAGGGCATGTGTTTCAGTGCATGAGTTTCAGTGCATGATTTTGAACCAGGAGTTTCAAGGCATGAGATTCAGGGCATGAGTTTCAGGGCAGGAGAATCAGGGCTTGAGTTTCAGGGCATGGGATTCAGGGCATGAGTTTCAGGGCATGAGATTCAGGACAGGAGTTTCAAGGCATGAGATTCAGGGCATGAGTTTCATGGCATGAGATTCAGTGCAGGAATTTCAGGGCATGTGATTCAGATAATGAGTTTCTGGGCAGATGATTAAGGACAGGAGTTTCAGTGCATGAGTTTCAGTGCATGATTTTGAGGCAGGAGTTTCAAGGCATGAGATTCAGGGCATGCGTTTCAGGGCAGGAGAATCAGGGCTTGAGTTTCAGGGCATTGGATTCAGGGCATGAATTTCAGGGCATGAGATTCAGGACAGGAGTTTCAAGGCATGAGATTCAGGGCATGAGTTTCAGTGCATGAGTTTGAGGGCAGGAGTTTCAAGGCATGAGATCCAGGGCATGAGTTTCAGGGCATGAGATTTAGGGCAGGAATTTCAGGGAATGTGATTCAGATAATGAGTTTCTGGGCAGATGATTCAGGGCAGGAGTTTTAGGGCATGTGATTCAGGGCATGAGTTTCAGTGCATGAGTTTCAGGTCATGAGATTCAGGGCATGAGTTTCAGGGCATGAGATTCAGGACAGGAGTTTCAAGGCATGAGATTCAGGGCATGAGTTTCAGTGCATGAGTTTCAGTGCATGAGTTTGAGGGCAGGAGTTTCAAGGCATGAGATTCAGGGCATGAGTTTCAGTGCATGAGTTTCAGGACAGGAGTTTCAGGGCATGTGATTCAGATAATGAGTTTCTGGGCAGATGATTCAGGGCAGGAGTTTTAGGGCATGCGATTCAGGGCATGAGTTTAAGGGCATGAGTTTCAGGGCAGGAGTTTCAGGGCAGGAGAATCAGGGCTTGAGTTTCAGGGCATGAGATTCAGGGCATGAGTTTCAGGGCATGAGTTTGAGGGCAGTAGTTTCAAGGCATGAGATTCAGGGCATGAGTTTCAGGGCATGAGATTCAGGGCAGGAATTTCAGGGCATGTGATTCAGATAAGGAGTTTCTGGGGAGATGATTCAGGGCAGGAGTTTTAGGACATGTAATTCAGGGCATGTGTTTCAGTGCATGAGTTTCAGTGCATGATTTTGAACCAGGAGTTTCAAGGCATGAGATTCAGGGCATGAGTTTCAGGGCAGGAGAATCAGGGCTTGAGTTTCAGGGCATGGGATTCAGGGCATGAGTTTCAGGGCATGAGATTCAGGACAGGAGTTTCAAGGCATGAGATTCAGGGCATGAGTTTCATGGCATGAGATTCAGTGCAGGAATTTCAGGGCATGTGATTCAGATAATGAGTTTCTGGGCAGATGATTAAGGACAGGAGTTTCAGTGCATGAGTTTCAGTGCATGATTTTGAGGCAGGAGTTTCAAGGCATGAGATTCAGGGCATGCGTTTCAGGGTAGGAGAATCAGGGCTTGAGTTTCAGGGCATGGGATTCAGGGCATGAATTTCAGGGCATGAGATTCAGGACAGGAGTTTCAAGGCATGAGATTCAGGGCATGAGTTTCAGTGCATGAGTTTGAGGGCAGGAGTTTCAAGGCATGAGATCCAGGGCATGAGTTTCAGGGCATGAGATTTAGGGCAGGAATTTCAGGGAATGTGATTCAGATAATGAGATTCTGGGCAGATGATTCAGGGCAGGAGTTTTAGGGCATGTGATTCAGGGCATGAGTTTCAGTGCATGAGTTTCAGGACAGGAGTTTCAGGGTATGAGTTTCAGTGCAGGAGTTTCAGGTCATGAGATTCAGGGCATGAGTTTCAGGGCATGAGATTCAGGACAGGAGTTTCAAGGCATGAGATTCAGGGCATGAGTTTCAGTGCATGAGTTTCAGTGCATGAGTTTGAGGGCAGGAGTTTCAAGGCATGAGATTCAGGGCATGAGTTTCAGGGCATGAGATTCAGGGCAGGAATTTCAGGGCATGTGATTCAGATAATGAGTTTCTGGGGAGATGATTCAGGGCAGGAGATTTAGGGCATGTGATTCAGGGCATGAGTTTCAGTGCATGAGTTTCAGGACATGATTTTGAAGCAGGAGTTTCTAGGCATGAGATTCAGGGCATGAGTTTCAGGGCAGGAGAATCAGGGCTTGAGATTCAGGGCATGGGATTCAGGGCATGAGTTTCAGGGCATGAGAATCAGGACAGGAGTTTCAAGGCATGAGATTCAGGGCATGAGTGTCAGTGCATGAGTTTCAGTGCATGAGTTTGAGGGCAGGAGTTTCAAGGCATGAGATTCAGGGCATGAGTTTCAGGGCATGAGATTTAGGGCAGGAATTTCAGGGCATGTGATTCAGATAATGAGTTTCTGGGCAGATGATTGAGGGCAGGAGTTTTAGGGCATGTGATTCAGGGCATGAGTTTCAGTGCATGAGTTTCAGGGCAGGAGTTTCAGGGCATCAGATTCAGGGCACGAGTTTAAGGGCATGAGTTTCAGGGCAGGAGTTTCAGGGCATGTAATTCAGGGCGTGAGTTTCAGGATATGAGATTCATGGCATGAGTTTCAGGGCAGGAGAATCAGGGCTTGAGTTTCAGGGCATGGGATTCAGGGCATGAGTTTCAGGGCATGAGGTTCAGGACAGGAGTTTCAAGGCATGAGATTCAGGGCATGAGTTTCAGGGCATGAGATTCAGGGCAGGAATTTCAGGGCATGTGATTCAGATAATGAGTTTCTGGGCAGATGATTAAGGACAGGAGTTTCAGTGCATGAGTTTCAGTGCATGATTTTGAGGCAGGAGTTTCAAGGCATGAGATTCAGGGCATGAGTTTCAGGGCAGGAGAATCAGGGCTTGAGTTTCAAGGCATGAGATTCAGGGCATGAGTTTCAGTGCATGAGTTTCAGTGTTTGAGTTTGAGGGCAGGAGTTTCAAGGCATGAGATTCAGGGCATGAGTTTCAGGGCATGCGATTCACTGCAGGAATTTCAGGGCATGTGATTCAGATAATGAGTTTCTGGGGAGATGATTCAGGGCAGGAGTTTTAGGGCATGTGATTCAGGGCATGAGTTTCAGTGCATGAGTTTCAGGACATGATTTTGAGGCAGGAGTTTCAAGGCATGAGATTCAGGGCATGAGTTTCAGGGCAGGAGAATCAGGGCTTGAGTTTCAGGGCATGGGATTCAGGGCATGAGTTTCATGGCATGAGAATCAGGACAGGAGTTTCAATGCATGAGTTTCAGAGCATGAGTTTCAGGGCAGGAGTTTCAGGGTATGAGATTCAGTGCATGAGTTTCAGGACATGAGTTTCAGTGCAGGAGTTTCAGGGCATGTAATTCAGGGCGTGAGTTTCAGGATATGAGATTCATGGCATGAGTTTCAGTGCAGGAGTTTCAGGGCATGAGATTCAGGGTATGAGTTTCTGGGCATGAGATTCAGGACAGGAGTTTCACGGCATGAGATTCAGGGTATGAGTTTCAGTGCATGAGTTTCAGTGCATGAGTTTGAGGGCAGGAGTTTCAAGGCATGAGATTCAGGGCATGAGTTTCAGTGCATGAGATTCAGGGCAGGAATTTCAGGGCATGTGATTCAGATAATGAGTTTCTGGGGAGATAATTCAGGGCAGGAGTTTTAGGGCATGTGATTGAGGGCATGAGTTTCAGTGCATGAGTTTCAGGGCATGATTTTGAGGCAGGAGTTTCAAGGCATGAGATTCAGGGCATGAGTTTCAGTGCATGAGTTTCAGTGCATGAGTTTGAGGGCAGGAGTTTCAAGGCATGAGATTCAGGGCATGAGTTTCAGTGCATGAGTTTCAGGACAGGAGTTTCAGGGCATGTGATTCAGATAATGAGTTTCTGGGCAGATGATTCAGGGCAGGAGTTTTAGGGCATGTGATTCAGGGCATGAGTTTAAGGGCATGAGTTTCAGGGCAGGAGTTTCAGGGCATGTAATTCAGGGCGTGAGTTTCAGGATATGAGATTCATGGCATGAGTTTCAGTGCAGGAGTTTCAGGGCAGGAGAATCAGGGCTTGAGTTTCAGGGCATGAGATTCAGGGCATGAGTTTCAGGGCATGAGTTTGAGGGCAGTAGTTTCAAGGCATGAGATTCAGGGCATGAGTTTCAGGGCATGAGATTCAGGGCAGGAATTTCAGGGCATGTGATTCAGGTAAGGAGTTTCTGGGGAGATGATTCAGGGCAGGAGTTTTAGGACATGTAATTCAGGGCATGTGTTTCAGTGCATGAGTTTCAGTGCATGATTTTGATCCAGGAGTTTCAAGGCATGAGATTCAGGGCATGAGTTTCAGGGCAGGAGAATCAGGGCTTGAGTTTCAGGGCATGGGATTCAGGGCATGAGTTTCAGGGCATGAGATTCAGGACAGGAGTTTCAAGGCATGAGATTCAGGGCATGAGTTTCATGGCATGAGATTCAGTGCAGGAATTTCAGGGCATGTGATTCAGATAATGAGTTTCTGGGCAGATGATTAAGGACAGGAGTTTCAGTGCATGAGTTTCAGTGCATGATTTTGAGGCAGGAGTTTCAAGGCATGAGATTCAGGGCATGCGTTTCAGGGCAGGAGAATCAGGGCTTGAGTTTCAGGGCATTGGATTCAGGGCATGACTTTCAGGGCATGAGATTCAGGACAGGAGTTTCAAGGCATGAGATTCAGGGCATGAGTTTCAGTGCATGAGTTTGAGGGCAGGAGTTTCAAGGCATGAGATCCAGGGCATGAGTTTCAGGGCATGAGATTTAGGGCAGGAATTTCAGGGAATGTGATTCAGATAATGAGTTTCTGGGCAGATGATTCAGGGCAGGAGTTTTAGGGCATGTGATTCAGGGCATGAGTTTCAGTGCATGAGTTTCAGGACAGGAGTTTCAGGGTATGAGTTTCAGTGCAGGAGTTTCAGGTCATGAGATTCAGGGCATGAGTTTCAGGGCATGAGATTCAGGACAGGAGTTTCAAGGCATGAGATTCAGGGCATGAGTTTCAGTGCATGAGTTTCAGTGCATGAGTTTGAGGGCAGGAGTTTCAAGGCATGAGATTCAGGGCATGAGTTTCAGGGCATGAGATTCAGGGCAGGAATTTCAGGGCATGTGATTCAGATAATGAGTTTCTGGGGAGATGATTCAGGGCAGGAGATTTAGGGCATGTGATTCAGGGCATGAGTTTCAGTGCATGAGTTTCAGGACATGATTTTGAAGCAGGAGTTTCTAGGCATGAGATTCAGGGCATGAGTTTCAGGGCAGGAGAATCAGGGCTTGAGTTTCAGGGCATGGGATTCAGGGCATGAGTTTCAGGGCATGAGAATCAGGACAGGAGTTTCAAGGCATGAGATTCAGGGCATGAGTGTCAGTGCATGAGTTTCAGTGCATGAGTTTGAGGGCAGGAGTTTCAAGGCATGAGATTCAGGGCATGAGTTTCAGGGCATGAGATTTAGGGCAGGAATTTCAGGGCATGTGATTCAGATAATGAGTTTCTGGGCAGATGATTCAGGGCAGGAGATTTAGGGCATGTGATTCAGGGCATGAGTTTCAGTGCATGAGTTTCAGGGCAGGAGTTTCAGGGTATGAGATTCAGTGCATGAGATTCAGGGCAGAAGTTCCAGGGCATGAGATTCAGGGCATGAGTTTCAGGGCAGGAGTTTCAGGGCAGGAGAATCAGGGCTTGAGATTCAGGGCATGAGCTTCAGGGCATGAGTTTCAGGGCATGAGATTCAGGGCAGGAATTTCAGGGCATGTGATTCAGATAAGGAGTTGCTGGGGAGATGATTCAGGGCAGGAGTTTTAGGGCATGTGATTCAGGGCATGAGTTTCAGTGCATGAGTTTCAGTGCATGATTTTGAGGCAGGAGTTTCAAGGCATGAGACTCAGGGCTTGGGTTTCAGGGCAGGAGAATCAGGGCTTGAGTTTCAGGGCATGGGATTCAGGGCATGAGTTTCAGGGCATGAGATTCAGGACAGGAGTTTCAAGGCATGAGATTCAGGGCATGAGTTTCAGGGCATGAGATTCAGGGCAGGAATTTCAGGGCATGTGATTCAGATAATGAGTTTCTGGGCAGATGATTAAGGACAGGAGTTTCAGTGCATGAGTTTCAGTGCATGATTTTGAGGCAGGAGTTTCAAGGCATGAGATTCAGGGCATGAGTTTCAGGGCAGGAGAATCAGGGCTTGAGTTTCAGGGCATGGGATTCAGGGCATGAATTTCAGGGCATGAGATTCAGGACAGGAGTTTCAAGGCATGAGATTCAGGGCATGAGTTTCAGTGCATGAGTTTGAGGGCAGGAGTTTCAAGGCATGAGATCCAGGGCATGAGTTTCAGGGCATGAGATTTACTGCAGGAATTTCAGGGCATGTGATTCAGATAATGAGTTTCTGGGCAGATGATTCAGGGCAGGAGTTTTAGGGCATGTGATTCAGGGCATGAGTTTCAGTGCATGTGTTTCAGGACAGGAGTTTCAGGGTATGAGTTTCAGTGCAGGAGTTTCAGGGCATGAGATTCAGGGCATGAGTTTCAGGGCATGAGATTCAGGACAGGAGTTTCAAGGCATGAGATTCAGGGCATGAGTTTCAGTGCATGAGTTTCAGTGCATGAGTTTGAGGGCAGGAGTTTCAAGGCATGAGATTCAGGGCATGAGTTTCAGGGCATCAGATTCAGGGCAGGGATTTCAGGGCATGTGATTCAGATAATGAGTTTCTGGGGAGATGATTCAGGGCAGGAGTTTTAGGGCATGTGATTCAGGGCATGAGTTTCAGTGCATGAGTTTCAGGACATGATTTTGAGGCAGGAGTTTCAAGGCATGAGATTCAGGGCATGAGTTTCAGGGCAGGAGAATCAGGGCTTGAGTTTCAGGGCATGGGATTCAGGGCATGAGTTTCATGGCGTGAGAATCAGGACAGGAGTTTCAATGCATGAGTTTCAGAGCATGAGTTTGAGGGCTGGAGTTTCAAGGCATGAGATTCAGGGCATGAGTTTCAGTGCATGAGTTTCAGTGCATGAGTTTGAGGGCAGGAGTTTCAAGGCATGAGATTCAGGGCATGAGTTTCAGGGCAGGATATTCACGGCTTGAGTTTAAGGTCATGAGATTTAGCGCATGAGATTCAGTGCATGAGTTTCAGGGCAGAAGTTTCAGGGCATGAGATTCAGGGCATGAGTTTCAGGGCATGAGATTCAGGGCAGGAATTTCAGAGCATGTGATTCAGATAATGAGTTTCTGGGCAGATGATTCAGGGCAGGAGTTTTAGGGCATGTGATTCAGGGCATGAGTTTCAGTGCATGAGTTTCAGTGCATGATTTTGAGGCAGGAGTTTCAAGGCATGAGATTCAGGGCATGAGTTTCAGGGCAGGAGAATCAGGGCTTGAGTTTCAGGGCATGGGATTCAGGGCATGAGTTTCGGGGCATGAGATTCAGGACAGGAGTTTCAAGGCATGAGATTCTGGGCATGAGTTTCAGTGCATGAGTTTTAGTGCATGAGTTTGAGGGCAGGATTTTTAAGGCATGAGATTCAGGGCTTGAGTTTCAGGGCATGAGATTCAGGGCAGGAATTTCAGGGCATGTGATTCAGATAATGAGTTTCTGGGCAGATGATTCAGGGCAGGAGTTTTAGGGCATGTGATTCAGGGCATGAGTTTCAGTGCATGAGTTTCAGTAAATGATTTTGAGGCAAGAATTTCAAGGCATGAGATTCAGGGCATGAGTTTCAGGGCAGGAGAATCAGGGCTTGAGTTTCAGGGCATGGGATTCAGGGCATGAGTTTCAGGGCATGAGATTCAGGACAGGAGTTTCAAGGCATGACATTCTGGGCATGACTTTCAGTGCATGAGCTTCAGTGCATGAGTTTGAGGGCAGGATTTTCAAGGCATGAGATTCAGGGCTTGAGTTTCAGGGCAGGAGAATCAGGGCTTGAGTTTCAGGGCATGGGATTCAGGGCATGAGTTTCAGGGCATGGGATTCAGGACAGGAGTTTCAAGGCATGAGATTCAGGGCATGAGTTGCAGGGCATGAGATTCGGGGCAGGAATTTCAGGGCATGTGATTCAGATAATGAGTTTCTAGGCAGATGATTAAGGGCAGGAGTTTCAGTGCATGAGTTTCAGTGCATGATTTTGAGGCAGGAGTTTCAAGGCATGAGATTCAGGGCATGAGTTTCAGGGCAGGAGAATCAGGGCTTGAGTTTCAGGGCATGGGATTCAGGGCATGAATTTCAGGGCATGAGATTCAGGACAGGAGTTTCAAGGCATGAGATTCAGGGCATGAGTTTCAGGGCATGAGATTTAGGGCAAGAATTTCAGGGCATGTGATTCAGATAATGAGTTTCTGGGCAGATGATTCAGGGCAGGAGTTTTAGGGCATGTGATTCAGGACATGAGTTTCAGTGCATGAATTTCAGGACAGGAGTTTCAGGGTATGAGTTTCAGTGCAGGAGTTTCAGGGCATGAGATTCAGGGCATGAGTTTCAGGGCATGAGATTCAGGACAGGAGTTTCAAGGCATGAGATTCAGGGCATGAGTTTCAGTGCATGAGTTTCAGTGCATGAGTTTGAGTGCAGGAGTTTCAAGGCATGAGATTCAGGGCACGAGTTTCAGGGCATGAGATTCAGGGCAGGAATTTCAGGGCATGTTATTCAGATAATGAGTTTCTGGGCAGATGATTCAGGGCAGGAGTTTTAGGGCATGTGATTCAGGGCATGAGTTTCAGTGCATGTGTTTCAGGACAGGAGTTTCAGGGTATGAGTTTCAGTGCAGGAGTTTCAGGGCATGAGATTCAGGGCATGAGTTTCAGGGCATGAGATTCAGGACAGGAGTTTCAAGGCATGAGATTCAGGGCATGAGTTTCAGTGCATGAGTTTCAGTGCATGAGTTTGAGGGCAGGAGTTTCAAGGCATGAGATTCAGGGCATGAGTTTCAAGGCATGAGATTCAGGGCAGGAATTTCAGGGCATGTGATTCAGATAATGAGTTTCTGGGGAGATGATTCAGGCAGGAGTTTTAGGGCATGTGATTCAGGGCATGAGTTTCAGTGCATGAGTTTCAGGACATGATTTTGAGGCAGGAGTTTCAAGGCATGAGATTCAGGGCATGAGTTTCCTGGCAGGAGAATCAGGGCTTGAGTTTCAGGGCATGGGATTCAGGGCATGAGTTTCAGGGCATGAGAATCAGGACAGGAGTTTCATTGCATGAGTTTCAGAGCATGAGTTTGAGGGCAGGAGTTTCAAGTCATGAGATTCAGGGCATGAGTTTCAGTGCATGAGTTTCAGTGCATGAGTTTGTGGGCAGGAGTTTCAAGGCATGAGATTCAGGACATGAGTTTCAGTGCAGGATATTCACGGCTTGAGTTTAAGGTCATGAGATTTAGCGCATGAGATTCAGTGCATGAGTTTCAGGGCAGAAGTTTCAGGGCATGAGATTCAGGGCATGAGTTTCAGTGCAGGAGTTTCAGGGCAGGAGAATCAGGGCTTGAGTTTCAGGGCATGAGATTCAGGGCATGAGTTTCAGGGCATGAGTTTGAGGGCAGTAGTTTCAAGGCATGAGATTCAGGGCATGAGTTTCAGGGCATGAGATTCAGGGCAGGAATTTCAGGGCACGTGATTCAGGTAAGGAGTTTCTGGGGAGATGATTCAGGGCAGGAGTTTTAGGACATGTAATTCAGGGCATGTGTTTCAGTGCATGAGTTTCAGTGCATGATTTTGATCCAGGGGTTTCAAGGCATGAGATTCAGGGCATGAGTTTCAGGGCAGGAGAATCAGGGCTTGAGTTTCAGGGCATGGGATTCAGGGCATGAGTTTCAGGGCATGAGATTCAGGACAGGAGTTTCAAGGCATGAGATTCAGGGCATGACTTTCATGGCATGAGATTCAGTGCAGGAATTTCAGGGCATGTGATTCAGATAATGAGTTTCTGGGCAGATGATTAAGGACAGGAGTTTCAGTGCATGAGTTTCAGTGCATGATTTTGAGGCAGGAGTTTCAAGGCATGAGATTCAGGGCATGCGTTTCAGGGCAGGAGAATCAGGGCTTGAGTTTCAGGGCATTGGATTCAGGGCATGACTTTCAGGGCATGAGATTCAGGACAGGAGTTTCAAGGCATGAGATTCAGGGCATGAGTTTCAGTGCATGAGTTTGAGGGCAGGAGTTTCAAGGCATGAGATCCAGGGCATGAGTTTCAGGGCATGAGATTTAGGGCAGGAATTTCAGGGAATGTGATTCAGATAATGAGTTTCTGGGCAGATGATTCAGGGCAGGAGTTTTAGGGCATGTGATTCAGGGCATGAGTTTCAGTGCATGAGTTTCAGTGCATGATTTTGAGGCAGGAGTTTCAAGGCATGAGATTCAGGGCATGAGTTTCAGGGCAGGAGAATCAGGGCTTGAGTTTCAGGGCATGGGATTCAGGGCATGAGTTTCGGGGCATGAGATTCAGGACAGGAGTTTCAAGGCATGAGATTCTGGGCATGAGTTTCAGTGCATGAGTTTTAGTGCATGAGTTTGAGGGCAGGATTTTTAAGGCATGAGATTCAGGGCTTGAGTTTCAGGGCATGAGATTCAGGGCAGGAATTTCAGGGCATGTGATTCAGATAATGAGTTTCTGGGCAGATGATTCAGGGCAGGAGTTTTAGGGCATGTGATTCAGGGCATGAGTTTCAGTGCATGAGTTTCAGTAAATGATTTTGAGGCAAGAATTTCAAGGCATGAGATTCAGGGCATGAGTTTCAGGGCAGGAGAATCAGGGCTTGAGTTTCAGGGCATGGGATTCAGGGCATGAGTTTCAGGGCATGAGATTCAGGACAGGAGTTTCAAGGCATGAGATTCTGGGCATGACTTTCAGTGCATGAGCTTCAATGCATGAGTTTGAGGGCAGGATTTTCAAGGCATGAGATTCAGGGCTTGAGTTTCAGGGCAGGAGAATCAGGGCTTGAGTTTCAGGGCATGGGATTCAGGGCATGAGTTTCAGGGCATGGGATTCAGGACAGGAGTTTTAAGGCATGAGATTCAGGGCATGAGTTTCAGGGCATGAGATTCGGGGCAGGAATTTCAGGGCATGTGATTCAGATAATGAGTTTCTAGGCAGATGATTAAGGGCAGGAGTTTCAGTGCATGAGTTTCAGTGCATGATTTTGAGGCAGGAGTTTCAAGGCATGAGATTCAAGGCATGAATTTCAGGGCAGGAGAATCAGGGCTTGAGTTTCAGGGCATGGGATTCAGGGCATGAATTTCAGGGCATGAGATTCAGGACAGGAGTTTCAAGGCATGAGATTCAGGGCATGAGTTTCAGGGCATGAGATTTAGGGCAAGAATTTCAGGGCATGTGATTCAGATAATGAGTTTCTGGGCAGATGATTCAGGGCAGGAGTTTTAGGGCATGTGATTCAGGACATGAGTTTCAGTGCATGAATTTCAGGACAGGAGTTTCAGGGTATGAGTTTCAGTGCAGGAGTTTCAGGGCATGAGATTCAGGGCATGAGTTTCAGGGCATGAGATTCAGGACAGGAGTTTCAAGGCATGAGATTCAGGGCATGAGTTTCAGTGCATGAGTTTCAGTGCATGAGTTTGAGGGCAGGAGTTTCAAGGCATGAGATTCAGGGCATGAGTTTCAAGGCATGAGATTCAGGGCATGAGTTTCATGGCATGAGATTCAGTGCAGGAATTTCAGGGCATGTGATTCAGATAATGAGTTTCTGGGCAGATGATTAAGGACAGGAGTTTCAGTGCATGAGTTTCAGTGCATGATTTTGAGGCAGGAGTTTCAAGGCATGAGATTCAGGGCATGCGTTTCAGGGCAGGAGAATCAGGGCTTGAGTTTCAGGGCATTGGATTCAGGGCATGAATTTCAGGGCATGAGATTCAGGACAGGAGTTTCAAGGCATGAGATTCAGGGCATGAGTTTCAGTGCATGAGTTTGAGGGCAGGAGTTTCAAGGCATGAGATCCAGGGCATGAGTTTCAGGGCATGAGATTTAGGGCAGGAATTTCAGGGAATGTCATTCAGATAATGAGTTTCTGGGCAGATGATTCAGGGCAGGAGTTTTAGGGCATGTGATTCAGGGCATGAGTTTCAGTGCATGAGTTTCAGGTCATGAGATTCAGGGCATGAGTTTCAGGGCATGAGATTCAGGACAGGAGTTTCAAGGCATGAGATTCAGGGCATGAGTTTCAGTGCATGAGTTTAAGTGCATGAGTTTGAGGGCAGGAGTTTCAAGGCATGAGATTCAGGGCATGAGTTTCAGTGCATGAGTTTCAGGACAGGAGTTTCAGGGCATGTGATTCAGATAATGAGTTTCTGGGCAGATGATTCAGGGCAGGAGTTTTAGGGCATGCGATTCAGGGCATGAGTTTAAGGGCATGAGTTTCAGGGCAGGAGTTTCAGGGCAGGAGAATCAGGGCTTGAGTTTCAGGGCATGAGATTCAGGGCATGAGTTTCAGGGCATGAGTTTGAGGGCAGTAGTTTCAAGGCATGAGATTCAGGGCATGAGTTTCAGGGCATGAGATTCAGGGCAGGAATTTCAGGGCATGTGATTCAGATAAGGAGTTTCTGGGGAGATGATTCAGGGCAGGAGTTTTAGGACATGTAATTCAGGGCATGTGTTTCAGTGCATGAGTTTCAGTGCATGATTTTGAACCAGGAGTTTCAAGGCATGAGATTCAGGGCATGAGTTTCAGGGCAGGAGAATCAGGGCTTGAGTTTCAGGGCATGGGATTCAGGGCATGAGTTTCAGGGCATGAGATTCAGGACAGGAGTTTCAAGGCATGAGATTCAGGGCATGAGTTTCATGGCATGAGATTCAGTGCAGGAATTTCAGGGCATGTGATTCAGATAATGAGTTTCTGGGCAGATGATTAAGGACAGGAGTTTCAGTGCATGAGTTTCAGTGCATGATTTTGAGGCAGGAGTTTCAAGGCATGAGATTCAGGGCATGCGTTTCAGGGTAGGAGAATCAGGGCTTGAGTTTCAGGGCATGGGATTCAGGGCATGAATTTCAGGGCATGAGATTCAGGACAGGAGTTTCAAGGCATGAGATTCACGGCATGAGTTTCAGTGCATGAGTTTGAGGGCAGGAGTTTCAAGGCATGAGATCCAGGGCATGAGTTTCAGGGCATGAGATTTAGGGCAGGAATTTCAGGGAATGTGATTCAGATAATGAGATTCTGGGCAGATGATTCAGGGCAGGAGTTTTATGGCATGTGATTCAGGGCATGAGTTTCAGTGCATGAGTTTCAGGACAGGAGTTTCAGGGTATGAGTTTCAGTGCAGGAGTTTCAGGTCATGAGATTCAGGGCATGAGTTTCAGGGCATGAGATTCAGGACAGGAGTTTCAAGGCATGAGATTCAGGGCATGAGTTTCAGTGCATGAGTTTCAGTGCATGAGTTTGAGGGCAGGAGTTTCAAGGCATGAGATTCAGGGCATGAGTTTCAGGGCATGAGATTCAGGGCAGGAATTTCAGGGCATGTGATTCAGATAATGAGTTTCTGGGGAGATGATTCAGGGCAGGAGATTTAGGGCATGTGATTCAGGGCATGAGTTTCAGTGCATGAGTTTCAGGACATGATTTTGAAGCAGGAGTTTCTAGGCATGAGATTCAGGGCATGAGTTTCAGGGCAGGAGAATCAGGGCTTGAGATTCAGGGCATGGGATTCAGGGCATGAGTTTCAGGGCATGAGAATCAGGACAGGAGTTTCAAGGCATGAGATTCAGGGCATGAGTGTCAGTGCATGAGTTTCAGTGCATGAGTTTGAGGGCAGGAGTTTCAAGGCATGAGATTCAGGGCATGAGTTTCAGGGCATGAGATTTAGGGCAGGAATTTCAGGGCATGTGATTCAGATAATGAGTTTCTGGGCAGATGATTGAGGGCAGGAGTTTTAGGGCATGTGATTCAGGGCATGAGTTTCAGTGCATGAGTTTCAGGGCAGGAGTTTCAGGGCATCAGATTCAGGGCACGAGTTTAAGGGCATGAGTTTCAGGGCAGGAGTTTCAGGGCATGTAATTCAGGGCGTGAGTTTCAGGATATGAGATTCATGGCATGAGTTTCAGGGCAGGAGAATCAGGGCTTGAGTTTCAGGGCATGGGATTCAGGGCATGAGTTTCAGGGCATGAGGTTCAGGACAGGAGTTTCAAGGCATGAGATTCAGGGCATGAGTTTCAGGGCATGAGATTCAGGGCAGGAATTTCAGGGCATGTGATTCAGATAATGAGTTTCTGGGCAGATGATTAAGGACAGGAGTTTCAGTGCATGAGTTTCAGTGCATGATTTTGAGGCAGGAGTTTCAAGGCATGAGATTCAGGGCATGAGTTTCAGGGCAGGAGAATCAGGGCTTGAGTTTCAAGGCATGAGATTCAGGGCATGAGTTTCAGTGCATGAGTTTCAGTGTTTGAGTTTGAGGGCAGGAGTTTCAAGGCATGAGATTCAGGGCATGAGTTTCAGGGCATGAGATTCAGGGCAGGAATTTCAGGGCATGTGATTCAGATAATGAGTTTCTGGGGAGATGATTCAGGGCAGGAGTTTTAGGGCATGTGATTCAGGGCATGAGTTTCAGTGCATGAGTTTCAGGACATGATTTTGAGGCAGGAGTTTCAAGGCATGAGATTCAGGGCATGAGTTTCAGGGCAGGAGAATCAGGGCTTGAGTTTCAGGGCATGGGATTCAGGGCATGAGTTTCATGGCATGAGAATCAGGACAGGAGTTTCAATGCATGAGTTTCAGAGCATGAGTTTCAGGGCAGGAGTTTCAGAGTATGAGATTCAGTGCATGAGTTTCAGGACATGAGTTTCAGTGCAGGAGTTTCAGGGCATGTAATTCAGGGCGTGAGTTTCAGGATATGAGATTCATGGCATGAGTTTCAGTGCAGGAGTTTCAGGGCATGAGATTCAGGGTATGAGTTTCTGGGCATGAGATTCAGGACAGGAGTTTCACGGCATGAGATTCAGGGTATGAGTTTCAGTGCATGAGTTTCAGTGCATGAGTTTGAGGGCAGGAGTTTCAAGGCATGAGATTCAGGGCATGAGTTTCAGTGCATGAGATTCAGGGCAGGAATTTCAGGGCATGTGATTCAGATAATGAGTTTCTGGGGAGATAATTCAGGGCAGGAGTTTTAGGGCATGTGATTGAGGGCATGAGTTTCAGTGCATGAGTTTCAGGGCATGATTTTGAGGCAGGAGTTTCAAGGCATGAGATTCAGGGCATGAGTTTCAGTGCATGAGTTTCAGTGCATGAGTTTGAGGGCAGGAGTTTCAAGGCATGAGATTCAGGGCATGAGTTTCAGTGCATGAGTTTCAGGACAGGAGTTTCAGGGCATGTGATTCAGATAATGAGTTTCTGGGCAGATGATTCAGGGCAGGAGTTTTAGGGCATGTGATTCAGGGCATGAGTTTAAGGGCATGAGTTTCAGGGCAGGAGTTTCAGGGCATGTAATTCAGGGCGTGAGTTTCAGGATATGAGATTCATGGCATGAGTTTCAGTGCAGGAGTTTCAGGGCAGGAGAATCAGGGCTTGAGTTTCAGGGCATGAGATTCAGGGCATGAGTTTCAGGGCATGAGTTTGAGGGCAGTAGTTTCAAGGCATGAGATTCAGGGCATGAGTTTCAGGGCATGAGATTCAGGGCAGGAATTTCAGGGCATGTGATTCAGGTAAGGAGTTTCTGGGGAGATGATTCAGGGCAGGAGTTTTAGGACATGTAATTCAGGGCATGTGTTTCAGTGCATGAGTTTCAGTGCATGATTTTGATCCAGGAGTTTCAAGGCATGAGATTCAGGGCATGAGTTTCAGGGCAGGAGAATCAGGGCTTGAGTTTCAGGGCATGGGATTCAGGGCATGAGTTTCAGGGCATGAGATTCAGGACAGGAGTTTCAAGGCATGAGATTCAGGGCATGAGTTTCATGGCATGAGATTCAGTGCAGGAATTTCAGGGCATGTGATTCAGATAATGAGTTTCTGGGCAGATGATTAAGGACAGGAGTTTCAGTGCATGAGTTTCAGTGCATGATTTTGAGGCAGGAGTTTCAAGGCATGAGATTCAGGGCATGCGTTTCAGGGCAGGAGAATCAGTGCTTGAGTTTCAGGGCATTGGATTCAGGGCATGACTTTCAGGGCATGAGATTCAGGACAGGAGTTTCAAGGCATGAGATTCAGGGCATGAGTTTCAGTGCATGAGTTTGAGGGCAGGAGTTTCAAGGCATGAGATCCAGGGCATGAGTTTCAGGGCATGAGATTTAGGGCAGGAATTTCAGGGAATGTGATTCAGATAATGAGTTTCTGGGCAGATGATTCAGGGCAGGAGTTTTAGGGCATGTGATTCAGGGCATGAGTTTCAGTGCATGAGTTTCAGGACAGGAGTTTCAGGGTATGAGTTTCAGTGCAGGAGTTTCAGGTCATGAGATTCAGGGCATGAGTTTCAGGGCATGAGATTCAGGACAGGAGTTTCAAGGCATGAGATTCAGGGCATGAGTTTCAGTGCATGAGTTTCAGTGCATGAGTTTGAGGGCAGGAGTTTCAAGGCATGAGATTCAGGGCATGAGTTTCAGGGCATGAGATTCAGGGCAGGAATTTCAGGGCATGTGATTCAGATAATGAGTTTCTGGGGAGATGATTCAGGGCAGGAGATTTAGGGCATGTGATTCAGGGCATGAGTTTCAGTGCATGAGTTTCAGGACATGATTTTGAAGCAGGAGTTTCTAGGCATGAGATTCAGGGCATGAGTTTCAGGGCAGGAGAATCAGGGCTTGAGTTTCAGGGCATGGGATTCAGGGCATGAGTTTCAGGGCATGAGATTCAGGACAGGAGTTTCAAGGCATGAGATTCAGGGCATGAGTGTCAGTGCATGAGTTTCAGTGCATGAGTTTGAGGGCAGGAGTTTCAAGGCATGAGATTCAGGGCATGAGTTTCAGGGCATGAGATTTAGGGCAGGAATTTCAGGGCATGTGATTCAGATAATGAGTTTCTGGGCAGATGATTGAGGGCAGGAGATTTAGGGCATGTGATTCAGGGCATGAGTTTCAGTGCATGAGTTTCAGGGCAGGAGTTTCAGGGTATGAGATTCAGTGCATGAGATTCAGGGCAGAAGTTCCAGGGCATGAGATTCAGGGCATGAGTTTCAGGGCAGGAGTTTCAGGGCAGGAGAATCAGGGCTTGAGATTCAGGGCATGAGCTTCAGGGCATGAGTTTCAGGGCATGAGATTCAGGGCAGGAATTTCAGGGCATGTGATTCAGATAAGGAGTTGCTGGGGAGATGATTCAGGGCAGGAGTTTTAGGGCATGTGATTCAGGGCATGAGTTTCAGTGCATGAGTTTCAGTGCATGATTTTGAGGCAGGAGTTTCAAGGCATGAGATTCAGGGCTTGGGTTTCAGGGCAGGAGAATCAGGGCTTGAGTTTCAGGGCATGGGATTCAGGGCATGAGTTTCAGGGCATGAGATTCAGGACAGGAGTTTCAAGGCATGAGATTCAGGGCATGAGTTTCAGGGCATGAGATTCAGGGCAGGAATTTCAGGGCATGTGATTCAGATAATGAGTTTCTGGGCAGATGATTAAGGACAGGAGTTTCAGTGCATGAGTTTCAGTGCATGATTTTGAGGCAGGAGTTTCAAGGCATGAGATTCAGGGCATGAGTTTCAGGGCAGGAGAATCAGGGCTTGAGTTTCAGGGCATGGGATTCAGGGCATGAATTTCAGGGCATGAGATTCAGGACAGGAGTTTCAAGGCATGAGATTCAGGGCATGAGTTTCAGTGCATGAGTTTGAGGGCAGGAGTTTCAAGGCATGAGATCCAGGGCATGAGTTTCAGGGCATGAGATTTACTGCAGGAATTTCAGGGCATGTGATTCAGATAATGAGTTTCTGGGCAGATGATTCAGGGCAGGAGTTTTAGGGCATGTGATTCAGGGCATGAGTTTAAGGGCATGAGTTTCAGGGCAGGAGTTTCAGGGCATGTAATTCAGGGCGTGAGTTTCAGGATATGAGATTCATGGCATGAGTTTCAGTGCAGGAGTTTCAGGGCATGAGATTCAGGGTATGAGTTTCTGGGCATGAGATTCAGGACAGGAGTTTCACGGCATGAGATTCAGGGTATGAGTTTCAGTGCATGAGTTTCAGTGCATGAGTTTGAGGGCAGGAGTTTCAAGGCATGAGATTCAGGGCATGAGTTTCAGTGCATGAGATTCAGGGCAGGAATTTCAGGGCATGTGATTCAGATAATGAGTTTCTGGGGAGATAATTCAGGGCAGGAGTTTTAGGGCATGTGATTGAGGGCATGAGTTTCAGTGCATGAGTTTCAGGGCATGATTTTGAGGCAGGAGTTTCAAGGCATGAGATTCAGGGCATGAGTTTCAGTGCATGAGTTTCAGTGCATGAGTTTGAGGGCAGGAGTTTCAAGGCATGAGATTCAGGGCATGAGTTTCAGTGCATGAGTTTCAGGACAGGAGTTTCAGGGCATGTGATTCAGATAATGAGTTTCTGGGCAGATGATTCAGGGCAGGAGTTTTAGGGCATGTGATTCAGGGCATGAGTTTAAGGGCATGAGTTTCAGGGCAGGAGTTTCAGGGCATGTAATTCAGGGCGTGAGTTTCAGGATATGAGATTCATGGCATGAGTTTCAGTGCAGGAGTTTCAGGGCAGGAGAATCAGGGCTTGAGTTTCAGGGCATGAGATTCAGGGCATGAGTTTCAGGGCATGAGTTTGAGGGCAGTAGTTTCAAGGCATGAGATTCAGGGCATGAGTTTCAGGGCATGAGATTCAGGGCAGGAATTTCAGGGCATGTGATTCAGGTAAGGAGTTTCTGGGGAGATGATTCAGGGCAGGAGTTTTAGGACATGTAATTCAGGGCATGTGTTTCAGTGCATGAGTTTCAGTGCATGATTTTGATCCAGGAGTTTCAAGGCATGAGATTCAGGGCATGAGTTTCAGGGCAGGAGAATCAGGGCTTGAGTTTCAGGGCATGGGATTCAGGGCATGAGTTTCAGGGCATGAGATTCAGGACAGGAGTTTCAAGGCATGAGATTCAGGGCATGAGTTTCATGGCATGAGATTCAGTGCAGGAATTTCAGGGCATGTGATTCAGATAATGAGTTTCTGGGCAGATGATTAAGGACAGGAGTTTCAGTGCATGAGTTTCAGTGCATGATTTTGAGGCAGGAGTTTCAAGGCATGAGATTCAGGGCATGCGTTTCAGGGCAGGAGAATCAGTGCTTGAGTTTCAGGGCATTGGATTCAGGGCATGACTTTCAGGGCATGAGATTCAGGACAGGAGTTTCAAGGCATGAGATTCAGGGCATGAGTTTCAGTGCATGAGTTTGAGGGCAGGAGTTTCAAGGCATGAGATCCAGGGCATGAGTTTCAGGGCATGAGATTTAGGGCAGGAATTTCAGGGAATGTGATTCAGATAATGAGTTTCTGGGCAGATGATTCAGGGCAGGAGTTTTAGGGCATGTGATTCAGGGCATGAGTTTCAGTGCATGAGTTTCAGGACAGGAGTTTCAGGGTATGAGTTTCAGTGCAGGAGTTTCAGGTCATGAGATTCAGGGCATGAGTTTCAGGGCATGAGATTCAGGACAGGAGTTTCAAGGCATGAGATTCAGGGCATGAGTTTCAGTGCATGAGTTTCAGTGCATGAGTTTGAGGGCAGGAGTTTCAAGGCATGAGATTCAGGGCATGAGTTTCAGGGCATGAGATTCAGGGCAGGAATTTCAGGGCATGTGATTCAGATAATGAGTTTCTGGGGAGATGATTCAGGGCAGGAGATTTAGGGCATGTGATTCAGGGCATGAGTTTCAGTGCATGAGTTTCAGGACATGATTTTGAAGCAGGAGTTTCTAGGCATGAGATTCAGGGCATGAGTTTCAGGGCAGGAGAATCAGGGCTTGAGTTTCAGGGCATGGGATTCAGGGCATGAGTTTCAGGGCATGAGATTCAGGACAGGAGTTTCAAGGCATGAGATTCAGGGCATGAGTGTCAGTGCATGAGTTTCAGTGCATGAGTTTGAGGGCAGGAGTTTCAAGGCATGAGATTCAGGGCATGAGTTTCAGGGCATGAGATTTAGGGCAGGAATTTCAGGGCATGTGATTCAGATAATGAGTTTCTGGGCAGATGATTGAGGGCAGGAGATTTAGGGCATGTGATTCAGGGCATGAGTTTCAGTGCATGAGTTTCAGGGCAGGAGTTTCAGGGTATGAGATTCAGTGCATGAGATTCAGGGCAGAAGTTCCAGGGCATGAGATTCAGGGCATGAGTTTCAGGGCAGGAGTTTCAGGGCAGGAGAATCAGGGCTTGAGATTCAGGGCATGAGCTTCAGGGCATGAGTTTCAGGGCATGAGATTCAGGGCAGGAATTTCAGGGCATGTGATTCAGATAAGGAGTTGCTGGGGAGATGATTCAGGGCAGGAGTTTTAGGGCATGTGATTCAGGGCATGAGTTTCAGTGCATGAGTTTCAGTGCATGATTTTGAGGCAGGAGTTTCAAGGCATGAGATTCAGGGCTTGGGTTTCAGGGCAGGAGAATCAGGGCTTGAGTTTCAGGGCATGGGATTCAGGGCATGAGTTTCAGGGCATGAGATTCAGGACAGGAGTTTCAAGGCATGAGATTCAGGGCATGAGTTTCAGGGCATGAGATTCAGGGCAGGAATTTCAGGGCATGTGATTCAGATAATGAGTTTCTGGGCAGATGATTAAGGACAGGAGTTTCAGTGCATGAGTTTCAGTGCATGATTTTGAGGCAGGAGTTTCAAGGCATGAGATTCAGGGCATGAGTTTCAGGGCAGGAGAATCAGGGCTTGAGTTTCAGGGCATGGGATTCAGGGCATGAATTTCAGGGCATGAGATTCAGGACAGGAGTTTCAAGGCATGAGATTCAGGGCATGAGTTTCAGTGCATGAGTTTGAGGGCAGGAGTTTCAAGGCATGAGATCCAGGGCATGAGTTTCAGGGCATGAGATTTACTGCAGGAATTTCAGGGCATGTGATTCAGATAATGAGTTTCTGGGCAGATGATTCAGGGCAGGAGTTTTAGGGCATGTGATTCAGGGCATGAGTTTCAGTGCATGTGTTTCAGGACAGGAGTTTCAGGGTATGAGTTTCAGTGCAGGAGTTTCAGGGCATGAGATTCAGGGCATGAGTTTCAGGGCATGAGATTCAGGACAGGAGTTTCAAGGCATGAGATTCAGGGCATGAGTTTCAGTGCATGAGTTTCAGTGCATGAGTTTGAGGGCAGGAGTTTCAAGGCATGAGATTCAGGGCATGAGTTTCAGGGCATCAGATTCAGGGCAGGAATTTCAGGGCATGTGATTCAGATAATGAGTTTCTGGGGAGATGATTCAGGGCAGGAGTTTTAGGGCATGTGATTCAGGGCATGAGTTTCAGTGCATGAGTTTCAGGACATGATTTTGAGGCAGGAGTTTCAAGGCATGAGATTCAGGGCATGAGTTTCAGGGCAGGAGAATCAGGGCTTGAGGTTCAGGGCATGGGATTCAGGGCATGAGTTTCATGGCGTGAGAATCAGGACAGGAGTTTCAATGCATGAGTTTCAGAGCATGAGTTTGAGGGCTGGAGTTTCAAGGCATGAGATTCAGGGCATGAGTTTCAGTGCATGAGTTTCAGTGCATGAGTTTGAGGGCAGGAGTTTCAAGGCATGAGATTCAGGGCATGAGTTTCAGGGCAGGATATTCACGGCTTGAGTTTAAGGTCATGAGATTTAGCGCATGAGATTCAGTGCATGAGTTTCAGGGCAGAAGTTTCAGGGCATGAGATTCAGGGCATGAGTTTCAGGGCATGAGATTTAGGGCAGGAATTTCAGAGCATGTGATTCAGATAATGAGTTTCTGGGCAGATGATTCAGGG
>NW_027275347.1:0-61050 GCF_030028105.1 Mobula birostris
GCTCTGCAACACAAAAAAGTGGTTTTCTCAGTGCACACAATGTGATGACTTTCCCAATAGTATACATTTCAGTTATCCACCAAAGTACTGAGTGAAAACCTAATGGAAACATTTTAAATTAACTTTCCACATGATTCTGAGCTGTTTAAAAGTTGTTTCATGTCTCTGCTCAGCAAGACAAAAAAGTGGTTTTCTCAGTGCATACAATGCTTTGAATATACCAGTAGTATACATTTCAGTTTTGCACCAAAGGACTGATTGGAAACCTAATGGAAAGACCTTAAGTTAACTTCTCACATGATTCTGAGTTGTTTACAACTTGATTCATGCCTCTGCTCTGCAAGACAAAAAAGTGGTTTTCTCAGTGCCTACAATACTTTGACATTACCAACAGTATACATTTCAATTACACACCAAAGTACTGAAGGAAACCTAATGGAAAGACCTTAAGTTAACTTCCCACATGATTCTGAGTTGTGTAAAACTTGTTTCATTCCCCTGCTCAGCAAGAGAAAAAACTGGTTGTCTCGGTGCATACAATGCTTTGACATTACCAATAGTATACATTTCAGTTTTCCAACAAAGTACTGCGTGCAAACCTAATGGAAACATTTTAAATTAACTTTCCACATGATTCTGAGTTGTTTACAACTTGGTTCATGCCTCTGCTCTGCAACAGAAAAAAGTGGGTTTTCTCAGTGCATACAACGCTTTGACTTTACCAGTAGGAAACATTTCAGTTTTGCACCAAAGGACTGATTGGAAACCTAACGGAAAGACCTTAAGTTAACTTCTCAGATGATTCTGAGTTGTTTACAACTTGATTCATGCCTCTGCTCTGCAAGACAAAAAAGTGGTTTTCTCAGTGCCTACAATACTTTGACATTACCAACAGTATACATTTCAATTGCACACCAAAGTACTGATGGAAACCTAATGGAAACATCTTAAATTAACTTCCCACATGATTCTGAGATGTGTAAAACTTGTTTCATTCCCCGGCTCAGCAAGAGAAAAAAGTGGTTGTCTCGCTGCATGCAATGCTTTGACATTACCAATAGTATACATTTCAGTTTTCCAACAAAGTACTGAGTGCAAAGCTAATGGAAACATTTTAAATTAACTTTCCACATGATTCTGAGTTGTTTATAATTTGGTTTATGCCTCTGCTCTGCAAGACAAAAAAGTGGTTTTCTCAGTGCCTACAATACTTTGACATTACCAACAGTATACATTTCAATTACACACCAAAGTACTGAAGGAAACCTAATGGAAAGACCTTAAGTTAACTTCTCACATGATTCTGAGTTGTTTACAACTTGATTCATGCCTCTGCTCTGCAAGACAAAAAAGTGGTTTTCTCAGTGCCTACAATACTTTGACATTACCAACAGTATACATTTCAATTACACACCAAAGTACTGAAGGAAACCTAATGGAAACATCTTAAATTAACTTCCCACATGATTCTGAGATGTGTAAAACTTGTTTCATTCCCCGGCTCAGCAAGAGAAAAAAGTGGTTGTCTCGCTGCATGCAATGCTTTGACATTACCAATAGTATACATTTCAGTTTTCCAACAAAGTACTGAGTGCAAAGCTAATGGAAACATTTTAAATTAACTTTCCACATGATTCTGAGTTGTTCACAACTTGATTCATGCCTCTGCTCTGCAACACAAAAAAGTGGGTTTTCTCAGTGCATACAACGCTTTGACTTTACCAGTAGTATACATTTCAGTTTTGCACCAAAGGACTGATTGGAAACCTAATGGAAAGACCTTATATAACTTTTCACATGATTCTGAGTTGTTTACAACTTGATTCATGCCTCTGCTCTGCAAGACAAAAAAGTGGTTTTCTCAATGCACACAATATGATGACATTACCAATAGTGTACATCTTAGTTATCCACCAAAGTACTGAGTGCAAACCTAATGGAAGCATCTTAAATTAACTTCCCACATGATTCTGAGTTGTTTACAACTTGATTCATGCCTCTGCTCTGCAACACAAAAAAGTGGTTTTCTCAGTGCACACAATGTGATGACTTTACAAATAGTATACATTTCAGTTTTGCACCAAAGGACTGAGTGAAAACCTAATGGGAACATCTTAAATTAACTTCCCACATGATTCTGACATGTGTAAAACTTGTTTCATTCCCCGGCTCAGCAAGAGAAAAAAGTGGTTGTCTCGCTGCATGCAATGCTTTGACATTACCAATAGTATACATTTCAGTTTTCCAACAAAGTACTGAGTGCAAAGCTAATGGAAACATTTTAAATTAACTTTCCACATGATTCTGAGTTGTTTAAAATTTGGTTCATGCCTCTGCTCTGCAAGACAAAAAAGTGGTTTTCTCAGTGCCTACAATACTTTGACATTACCAACAGTATACATTTCAATTACACACCAAAGTACTGAAGGAAACCTAATGGAAAGACCTTAAGTTAACTTCTCACATGATTCTGAGTTGTTTACAACTTGATTCATGCCTCTGCTCTGCAAGACAAAAAAGTGGTTTTCTCAGTGCCTACAATACTTTGACATTACCAACAGTATACATTTCAATTACACACCAAAGTACTGAAGGAAACCTAATGGAAACATCTTAAATTAACTTCCCACATGATTCTGAGATGTGTAAAACTTGTTTCATTCCCCGGCTCAGCAAGAGAAAAAAGTGGTTGTCTCGCTGCATGCAATGCTTTGACATTACCAATAGTATACATTTCAGTTTTCCAACAAAGTACTGAGTGCAAAGCTAATGGAAACATTTTAAATTAACTTTCCACATGATTCTGAGTTGTTTACAACTTGATTCATGCCTCTGCTCTGCAACACAAAAAAGTGTGTTTTCTCAGTGCATACAACGCTTTGACTTTACCAGTAGTATACATTTCAGTTTTGCACCAAAGGACTGATTGGAAACCTAATGGAAAGACCTTATATAACTTTTCACATGATTCTGAGTTGTTTACAACTTCATTCATGCCTCTGCTCTGCAAGAGAAAAAAGTGGTTTTCTCATTGCCCACAATGTGATGACATTACCAATAGTGTACATCTTAGTTATCCACCAAAGTACTGAGTGCAAACCTAATGGAAGCATCTTAAATTAACTTCCCACATGATTCTGAGTTGTGTAAACCTTGTTTCATTTCCCTGCTCAGCAAGAGAAAAAAGTGGTTGTCTCGGTGCATACAATGCTTTGACATTACCAATAGTATACATTTCAGATTTCCAACAAAATACTGAGTGCCAACCTAGTGGAAACATTTTAAATTAACTTTCCACATGATTCTGAGCTGTTTAAAAGTTGTTTCATGTCTCTGCTCAGCAAGACAAAAAAGTGGTTTTCTCAGTGCACACAATGTGATGACTTTACCAATAGTATACATTTCAGTTATCCACCAAAGTATTGAGTGCAAACCTAATGGAAACATTTTAAATTAACTTTCCACATGATTCTGAGTTGTTTATAACTTGATTCATGCCTCTGCTCTGCAACACAAAAAAGTGGTTTTCTCAGTGCACACAATGTGATGACTTTCCCAATAGTATACATTTCAGTTATCCACCAAAGTACTGAGTGAAAACCTAAAGGAAACATTTTAAATTAACTTTCCACATGATTCTGAGCTGTTTAAAAGTTGTTTCATGTCTCTGCTCAGCAAGACAAAAAAGTGGTTTTCTCAGTGCATACAATGCTTTGAATATACCAGTAGTATACATTTCAGTTTTGCACCAAAGGACTGATTGGAAACCTAATGGAAAGACCTTAAGTTAACTTCTCACATGATTGTGAGTTGTTTACAACTTGATTCATGCCTCTGCTCTGCAAGACAAAAAAGTGGTTTTCTCAGTGCCTACAATACTTTGACATTACCAACAGTATACATTTCAATTACACACCAAAGTACTGAAGGAAACCTAATGGAAAGACCTTAAGTTAACTTCCCACATGATTCTGTTGTGTAAAACTTGTTTCATTCCCCTGCTCAGCAAGAGAAAAAACTGGTTGTCTCGGTGCATACAATGCTTTGACATTACCAATAGTATACATTTCAGTTTTCCAACAAAGTACTGCGTGCAAACCTAATGGAAACATTTTAAATTAACTTTCCACATGATTCTGAGTTGTTTACAACTTGGTTCATGCCTCTGCTCTGCAACAGAAAAAAGTGGGTTTTCTCAGTGCATACAACGCTTTGACTTTACCAGTAGGAAACATTTCAGTTTTGCACCAAAGGACTGATTGGAAACCTAATGGAAAGACCTTAAGTTAACTTTTCACACGATTCTGAGTTGTTTACAACTTGATTCATGCCTCTGCTCTGCAAGACAAAAAAGTGGTTTTCTCAGTGCCTACAATACTTTGACATTACCAACAGTATACATTTCAATTACACACCAAAGTACTGAAGGAAACCTAATGGAAAGACCTTAAGTTAACTTCTCACATGATTCTGAGTTGTTTACAACTTGATTCATGCCTCTGCTCTGCAAGACAAAAAAGTGGTTTTCTCAGTGCACACAATGTGATGACTTTACCAATAGTATACATTTCAGTTATCCACCAAAGTACTGAGTGCAAACCTAATGGAAACATTTTAAATTAACTTTCCACATGATTCTGAGTTGTTTACAACTTGATTCATGCCTCTGCTCTGCAACACAAAAAAGTGGGTTTTCTCAGTGCACACAAAGTGATGACTTTACCAATAGTATACATTTCAGTTTTCCACCAAAGTACTGAGTGAAAACCTAATGGAAACATTTTAAATTGACTTTCCACATGATTCTGAGCTGTTTAAAAGTTGTTTCATGTCTCTGCTCAGCAAGACAAAAAAGTGGTTTTCTCAGTGCATACAATGCTTTCAATATACCAGTAGTATACATTTCAGTTTTGCACCAAAGGACTGAGTGGAAACCTAATGGGAACATCTTAAATTAACTTCCCACATGATTCTGACATGTGTAAAACTTGTTTCATTCCCCGGCTCAGCAAGAGAAAAAAGTGGTTGTCTCGCTGCATGCAATGCTTTGACATTACCAATAGTATACATTTCAGTTTTCCAACAAAGTACTGAGTGCAAAGCTAATGGAAACATTTTAAATTAACTTTCCACATGATTCTGAGTTGTTTAAAATTTGGTTCATGCCTCTGCTCTGCAAGACAAAAAAGTGGTATTCTCAGTGCCTACAATACTTTGACATTACCAACAGTATACATTTCAATTACACACCAAAGTACAGAAGGAAACCTAATGGAAAGACCTTAAGTTAACTTCTCACATGATTCTGAGTTGTTTACAACTTGATTCATGCCTCTGCTCTGCAAGACAAAAAAGTGGTTTTCTCAGTGCCTACAATACTTTGACATTAGCAACAGTATACATTTCAAGTACACACCAAAGTACTGAAGGAAACCTAATGGAAACATCTTAAATTAACTTCCCACATGATTCTGAGATGTGTAAAACTTGTTTCATTCCCCGGCTCAGCAAGAGAAAAAAGTGGTTGTCTCGCTGCATGCAATGCTTTGACATTACCAATAGTATACATTTCAGTTTTCCAACAAAGTACTGAGTGCAAAGCTAATGGAAATATTTTAAATTAACTTTCCACATGATTCTGAGTTGTTTACAACTTGGTTCATGCCTCTGCTCTGCAAGACAAAAAAGTGGTTTTCTCAGTGCCTACAATACTTTGACATTACCAACAGTATACATTTCAATTACACACCAAAGTACTGAAGGAAACCTAATGGAAAGACCTTAAGTTAACTTCCCACATGATTCTGAGTTGTGTAAAACTTGTTTCATTCCCCTGCTCAGCAAGAGAAAAAACTGGTTGTCTCGGTGCATACAATGCTTTGACATTACCAATAGTATACATTTCAGTTTTCCAACAAAGTACTGCGTGCAAACCTAATGGAAACATTTTAAATTAACTTTCCACATGATTCTGAGTTGTTTACAACTTGATTCATGCCTCTGGTCTGCAACACAAAAAAGTGGGTTTTCTCAGTGCATACAACGCTTTGACTTTACCAGTAGTATACATTTCAGTTTTGCACCAAAGGACTGATTGGAAACCTAATGGAAAGACCTTATATAACTTTCCACATGATTCTGAGCTGTTTAAAAGTTGTTTCATGTCTCTGCTCAGCAAGACAAAAAAGTGGTTTTCTCAGTGCATACAATGCTTTCAATATACCAGTAGTATACATTTCAGTTTTGCACCAAAGGACTGAGTGGAAACCTAATGGGAACATCTTAAATTAACTTCCCACATGATTCTGACATGTGTAAAACTTGTTTCATTCCCCGGCTCAGCAAGAGAAAAAAGTGGTTGTCTCGCTGCATGCAATGCTTTGACATTACCAATAGTATACATTTCAGTTTTCCAACAAAGTACTGAGTGCAAAGCTAATGGAAACATGTTAAATTAACTTTCCACATGATTCTGAGTTGTTTAAAATTTGGTTCATGCCTCTGCTCTGCAAGACAAAAAAGTGGTTTTCTCAGTGCCTACAATACTTTGACATTACCAACAGTATACATTTCAATTACACACCAAAGTACTGAAGGAAACCTAATGGAAACATCTTAAATTAACTTCCCTCATGATTCTGAGATGTGTAAAACTTGTTTCATTCCCCTGCTCAGCAAGAGAAAAAACTGGTTGTCTCGGTGCATACAATGCTTTGACATTACCAATAGTATACATTTCAGTTTTCCAACAAAGTACTGCGTGCAAACCTAATGGAAACATTTTAAATTAACTTTCCACATGATTCTGAGTTGTTTACAACTTGGTTCATGCCTCTGCTCTGCAACAGAAAAAAGTGGGTTTTCTCAGTGCATACAACGCTTTGACTTTACCAGTAGGAAACATTTCAGTTTTGCACCAAAGGACTGATTGGAAACCTAATGGAAAGACCTTAAGTTAACTTTTCACACGATTCTGAGTTGTTTACAACTTGATTCATGCCTCTGCTCTGCAAGACAAAAAAGTGGTTTTCTCAGTGCCTACAATACTTTGACATTACCAACAGTATACATTTCAATTACACACCAAAGTACTGAAGGAAACCTAATGGAAAGACCTTAAGTTAACTTCTCACATGATTCTGAGTTGTTTACAACTTGATTCATGCCTCTGCTCTGCAAGACAAAAAAGTGGTTTTCTCAGTGCACACAATGTGATGACTTTACCAATAGTATACATTTCAGTTATCCACCAAAGTACTGAGTGCAAACCTAATGGAAACATTTTAAATTAACTTTCCACATGATTCTGAGTTGTTTACAACTTGATTCATGCCTCTGCTCTGCAACACAAAAAAGTGGGTTTTCTCAGTGCACACAAAGTGATGACTTTACGAATAGTATACATTTCAGTTTTCCACCAAAGTACTGAGTGAAAACCTAATGGAAACATTTTAAATTAACTTTCCACATGATTCTGAGCTGTTTAAAAGTTGTTTCATGTCTCTGCTCAGCAAGACAAAAAAGTGGTTTTCTCAGTGCATACAATGCTTTCAATATACCAGTAGTATACATTTCAGTTTTGCACCAAAGGACTGAGTGGAAACCTAATGGGAACATCTTAAATTAACTTCCCACATGATTCTGACATGTGTAAAACTTGTTTCATTCCCCGGCTCAGCAAGAGAAAAAAGTGGTTGTCTCGCTGCATGCAATGCTTTGACATTACCAATAGTATACATTTCAGTTTTCCAACAAAGTACTGAGTGCAAAGCTAATGGAAACATTTTAAATTAACTTTCCACATGATTCTGAGTTGTTTAAAATTTGGTTCATGCCTCTGCTCTGCAAGACAAAAAAGTGGTTTTCTCAGTGCCTACAATACTTTGACATTACCAACAGTATACATTTCAATTACACACCAAAGTACAGAAGGAAACCTACTGGAAAGACCTTAAGTTAACTTCTCACATGATTCTGAGTTGTTTACAACTTGATTCATGCCCCTGCTCTGCAAGACAAAAAAGTGGTTTTCTCAGTGCCTACAATACTTTGACATTACCAACAGTATACATTTCAATTACACACCAAAGTACTGAAGGAAACCTAATGAAAAGACCTTAAGTTAACTTTCCACATGATTCTGAGTTGTTTACAACTTGATTCATGCCTCTGCTCTGCAAGACAAAAAAGTGGTTTTCTCAATGCACACAATGTGATGACATTACCAATAGTGTACATCTTAGTTATTCACCAAAGTACTGAGTGCAAACCTAATGGAAGCATCTTAAATTAACTTCCCACATGATTCTGAGTTGTTTACAACTTGATTCATGCCTCTGCTCTGCAACACAAAAAAGTGGTTTTCTCAGTGCACACAATGTGATGACTTTACCAATAGAATACATTTCAGTTATCCACCAAAGTACTGAGTGAAAACCTAATGGAAACATTTTAAATTAACTTTCCACATGATTCTGAGCTGTTTAAAAGTTGTTTCATGTCTCTGCTCAGCAAGACAAAAAAGTGGTTTTCTCAGTGCATACAATGCTTTGAATATACCAGTAGTATACATTTCAGTTTTGCACCAAAGGACTGATTGGAAACCTAATGGAAAGACCTTAAGTTAACTTCTCACATGATTCTGAGTTGTTTACAACTTGATTCATGCCTCTGCTCTGCAAGACAAAAAAGTGGTTTTCTCAGTGCCTACAATACTTTGACATTACCAACAGTATACATTTCAATTACACACCAAAGTACTGAAGGAAACCTAATGGAAAGACCTTAAGTTAACTTCCCACATGATTCTGAGTTGTGTAAAACTTGTTTCATTCCCCTGCTCAGCAAGAGAAAAAACTGGTTGTCTCGGTGCATACAATGCTTTGACATTACCAATAGTATACATTTCAGTTTTCCAACAAAGTACTGCGTGCAAACCTAATGGAAACATTTTAAATTAACTTTCCACATGATTCTGAGTTGTTTACAACTTGATTCATGCCTCTGCTCTGCAACACAAAAAAGTGGGTTTTCTCAGTGCATACAACGCTTTGACTTTACCAGTAGTATACATTTCAGTTTTGCACCAAAGGACTGATTGGAAACCTAATGGAAAGACCTTATATAACTTTCCACATGATTCTGAGCTGTTTAAAAGTTGTTTCATGTCTCTGCTCAGCAAGACAAAAAAGTGGTTTTCTCAGTGCATACAATGCTTTCAATATACCAGTAGTATACATTTCAGTTTTGCACCAAAGGACTGAGTGGAAACCTAATGGGAACATCTTAAATTAACTTCCCACATGATTCTGACTTGTGTAAAACTTGTTTCATTCCCCGGCTCAGCAAGAGAAAAAAGTGGTTGTCTCGCTGCATGCAATGCTTTGACATTACCAATAGTATACATTTCAGTTTTCCAACAAAGTACTGAGTGCAAAGCTAATGGAAACATTTTAAATTAACTTTCCACATGATTCTGAGTTGTTTAAAATTTGGTTCATGCCTCTGCTCTGCAAGACAAAAAAGTGGTTTTCTCAGTGCCTACAATACTTTGACATTACCAACAGTATACATTTCAATTACACACCAAAGTACAGAAGGAAACCTACTGGAAAGACCTTAAGTTAACTTTCCACATGATTCTGAGTTGTTTACAACTTGATTCATGCCTCTGCTCTGCAAGACAAAAAAGTGGTTTTCTCAATGCACACAATGTGATGACATTACCAATAGTGTACATCTTAGTTATCCACCAAAGTACTGAGTGCAAACCTAATGGAAGCATCTTAAATTAACTTCCCACATGATTCTGAGTTGTTTACAACTTGATTCATGCCTCTGCTCTGCAAGACAAAAAAGTGGTTTTCTCAGTGCACACAATGTGATGACTTTACCAATAGTATACATTTCAGTTATCCACCAAAGTACTGAGTGCAAACCTAATGGAAACATTTTAAATTAACTTTCCACATGATTCTGAGTTGTTTACAACTTGATTCATGCCTCTGCTCTGCAACACAAAAAAGTGGGTTTTCTCAGTGCACACAAAGTGATGACTTTACCAATAGTATACATTTCAGTTTTCCACCAAAGTACTGAGTGAAAACCTAATGGAAACATTTTAAATTAACTTTCCACATGATTCTGAGCTGTTTAAAAGTTGTTTCATGTCTCTGCTCAGCAAGACAAAAAAGTGGTTTTCTCAGTGCATACAATGCTTTCAATATACCAGTAGTATACATTTCAGTTTTGCACCAAAGGACTGAGTGGAAACCTAATGGGAACATCTTAAATTAACTTCCCACATGATTCTGACATGTGTAAAACTTGTTTCATTCCCCGGCTCAGCAAGAGAAAAAAGTGGTTGTCTCGCTGCATGCAATGCTTTGACATTACCAATAGTATACATTTCAGTTTTCCAACAAAGTACTGAGTGCAAAGCTAATGGAAACATTTTAAATTAACTTTCCACATGATTCTGAGTTGTTTAAAATTTGGTTCATGCCTCTGCTCTGCAAGACAAAAAAGTGGTTTTCTCAGTGCCTACAATACTTTGACATTACCAACAGTATACATTTCAATTACACACCAAAGTACTGAAGGAAACCTAATGGAAAGACCTTAAGTTAACTTCTCACATGATTCTGAGTTGTTTACAACTTGATTCATGCCTCTGCTCTGCAAGACAAAAAAGTGGTTTTCTCAGTGCCTACAATACTTTGACATTACCAACAGTATACATTTCAATTACACACCAAAGTACTGAAGGAAACCTAATGGAAAGACCTTAAGTTAACTTCCCACATGATTCTGAGATGTGTAAAACTTGTTTCATTCCCCGGCTCAGCAAGAGAAAAAAGTGGTTGTCTCGCTGCATGCAATGCTTTGACATTACCAATAGTATACATTTCAGTTTTCCAACAAAGTACTGAGTGCAAAGCTAATGGAAACATTTTAAATTAACTTTCCACATGATTCTGAGTTGTTTACAACTTGATTCATGCCTCTGCTCTGCAACACAAAAAAGTGTGTTTTCTCAGTGCATACAACGCTTTGACTTTACCAGTAGTATACATTTCAGTTTTGCACCAAAGGACTGATTGGAAACCTAATGGAAAGACCTTATATAACTTTTCACATGATTCTGAGTTGTTTACAACTTGATTCATGCCTCTGCTCTGCAAGAGAAAAAAGTGGTTTTCTCATTGCCCACAATGTGATGACATTACCAATAGTGTACATCTTAGTTATCCACCAAAGTACTGAGTGCAAACCTAATGGAAGCATCTTAAATTAACTTCCCACATGATTCTGAGTTGTGTAAACCTTGTTTCATTTCCCTGCTCAGCAAGAGAAAAAAGTGGTTGTCTCGGTGCATACAATGCTTTGACATTACCAATAGTATACATTTCAGATTTCCAACAAAATACTGAGTGCCAACCTAATGGAAACATTTTAAATTAACTTTCCACATGATTCTGAGCTGTTTAAAAGTTGTTTCATGTCTCTGCTCAGCAAGACAAAAAAGTGGTTTTCTCAGTGCACACAATGTGATGACTTTACCAATAGTATACATTTCAGTTATCCACCAAAGTATTGAGTGCAAACCTAATGGAAACATTTTAAATTAACTTTCCACATGATTCTGAGTTGTTTATAACTTGATTCATGCCTCTGCTCTGCAACACAAAAAAGTGGTTTTCTCAGTGCACACAATGTGATGACTTTCCCAATAGTATACATTTCAGTTATCCACCAAAGTACTGAGTGAAAACCTAATGGAAACATTTTAAATTAACTTTCCACATGATTCTGAGCTGTTGAAAAGTTGTTTCATGTCTCTGCTCAGCAAGACAAAAAAGTGGTTTTCTCAGTGCATACAATGCTTTGAATATACCAGTAGTATACATTTCAGTTTTGCACCAAAGGACTGATTGGAAACCTAATGGAAAGACCTTAAGTTAACTTCTCACATGATTCTGAGTTGTTTACAACTTGATTCATGCCTCTGCTCTGCAAGACAAAAAAGTGGTTTTCTCAGTGCCTACAATACTTTGACATTACCAACAGTATACATTTCAATTACACACCAAAGTACTGAAGGAAACCTAATGGAAAGACCTTAAGTTAACTTCCCACATGATTCTGAGTTGTGTAAAACTTGTTTCATTCCCCTGCTCAGCAAGAGAAAAAACTGGTTGTCTCGGTGCATACAATGCTTTGACATTACCAATAGTATACATTTCAGTTTTCCAACAAAGTACTGCGTGCAAACCTAATGGAAACATTTTAAATTAACTTTCCACATGATTCTGAGTTGTTTACAACTTGGTTCATGCCTCTGCTCTGCAACAGAAAAAAGTGGGTTTTCTCAGTGCATACAACGCTTTGACTTTACCAGTAGGAAACATTTCAGTTTTGCACCAAAGGACTGATTGGAAACCTAACGGAAAGACCTTAAGTTAACTTCTCACATGATTCTGAGTTGTTTACAACTTGATTCATGCCTCTGCTCTGCAAGACAAAAAAGTGGTTTTCTCAGTGCCTACAATACTTTGACATTACCAACAGTATACATTTCAATTACACACCAAAGTACTGATGGAAACCTAATGGAAACATCTTAAATTAACTTCCCACATGATTCTGAGATGTGTAAAACTTGTTTCATTCCCCGGCTCAGCAAGAGAAAAAAGTGGTTGTCTCGCTGCATGCAATGCTTTGACATTACCAATAGTATACATTTCAGTTTTCCAACAAAGTACTGAGTGCAAAGCTAATGGAAACATTTTAAATTAACTTTCCACATGATTCTGAGTTGTTTAAAATTTGGTTTATGCCTCTGCTCTGCAAGACAAAAAAGTGGTTTTCTCAGTGCCTACAATACTTTGACATTACCAACAGTATACATTTCAATTACACACCAAAGTACTGAAGGAAACCTAATGGAAAGACCTTAAGTTAACTTCTCACATGATTCTGAGTTGTTTACAACTTGATTCATGCCTCTGCTCTGCAAGACAAAAAAGTGGTTTTCTCAGTGCCTACAATACTTTGACATTACCAACAGTATACATTTCAATTACACACCAAAGTACTGAAGGAACCCTAATGGAAACATCTTAAATTAACTTCCCACATGATTCTGAGATGTGTAAAACTTGTTTCATTCCCCGGCTCAGCAAGAGAAAAAAGTGGTTGTCTCGCTGCATGCAATGCTTTGACATTACCAATAGTATACATTTCAGTTTTCCAACAAAGTACTGAGTGCAAAGCTAATGGAAACATTTTAAATTAACTTTCCACATGATTCTGAGTTGTTTACAACTTGATTCATGCCTCTGCTCTGCAACACAAAAAAGTGGGTTTTCTCAGTGCATACAACGCTTTGACTTTACCAGTAGTATACATTTCAGTTTTGCACCAAAGGACTGATTGGAAACCTAATGGAAAGACCTTATATAACTTTTCACATGATTCTGAGTTGTTTACAACTTGATTCATGCCTCTGCTCTGCAAGACAAAAAAGTGGTTTTCTCAATGCACACAATGTGATGACATTACCAATAGTGTACATCTTAGTTATCCACCAAAGTACTGAGTGCAAACCTAATGGAAGCATCTTAAATTAACTTCCCACATGATTCTGAGTTGTTTACAACTTGATTCATGCCTCTGCTCTGCAACACAAAAAAGTGGTTTTCTCAGTGCACACAATGTGATGACTTTACAAATAGTATACATTTCAGTTATCCACCAAAGTACTGAGTGAAAACCTAATGGAAACATTTTAAATTAACTTTCCACATGATTCTGAGCTGTTTAAAAGTTGTTTCATGTCTCTGCTCAGCAAGACAAAAAAGTGGTTTTCTCAGTGCATACAATGCTTTGAATATACCAGTAGTATACATTTCAGTTTTGCACCAAAGGACTGATTGGAAACCTAATGGAAAGACCTTAAGTTAACTTCCCACATGATTCTGAGTTGTGTTAAACTTGTTTCATTCCCCTGCTCAGCAAGAGAAAAAACTGGTTGTCTCGGTGCATACAATGCTTTGACATTACCAATAGTATACATTTCAGTTTTCCAACAAAGTACTGCGTGCAAACCTAATGGAAACATTTTAAATTAACTTTCCACATGATTCTGAGTTGTTTACAACTTGGTTCATGCCTCTGCTCTGCAACAGAAAAAAGTGGGTTTTCTCAGTGCATACAACGCTTTGACTTTACCAGTAGTATACATTTCAGTTTTGCACCAAAGGACTGATTGGAAACCTAATGGAAAGACCTTAAGTTAACTTTTCACACGATTCTGAGTTGTTTACAACTTGATTCATGCCTCTGCTCTGCAAGACAAAAAAGTGGTTTTCTCAGTGCCTACAATACTTTGACATTACCAACAGTATACATTTCAATTACACACCAAAGTACTGAAGGAAACCTAATGGAAAGACCTTAAGTTAACTTCTCACATGATTCTGAGTTGTTTACAACTTGATTCATGCCTCTGCTCTGCAAGACAAAAAAGTGGTTTTCTCAGTGCACACAATGTGATGACTTTACCAATAGTATACATTTCAGTTATCCACCAAAGTACTGAGTGCAAACCTAATGGAAACATTTTAAATTAACTTTCCACATGATTCTGAGTTGTTTACAACTTGATTCATGCCTCTGCTCTGCAACACAAAAAAGTGGGTTTTCTCAGTGCACACAAAGTGATGACTTTACCAATAGTATACATTTCAGTTTTCCACCAAAGTACTGAGTGAAAACCTAATGGAAACATTTTAAATTAACTTTCCACATGATTCTGAGCTGTTTAAAAGTTGTTTCATGTCTCTGCTCAGCAAGACAAAAAAGTGGTTTTCTCAGTGCATACAATGCTTTCAATATACCAGTAGTATACATTTCAGTTTTGCACCAAAGGACTGAGTGGAAACCTAATGGGAACATCTTAAATTAACTTCCCACATGATTCTGACATGTGTAAAACTTGTTTCATTCCCCGGCTCAGCAAGAGAAAAAAGTGGTTGTCTCGCTGCATGCAATGCTTTGACATTACCAATAGTATACATTTCAGTTTTCCAACAAAGTACTGAGTGCAAAGCTAATGGAAACATTTTAAATTAACTTTCCACATGATTCTGAGTTGTTTAAAATTTGGTTAATGCCTCTGCTCTGCAAGACAAAAAAGTGGTTTTCTCAGTGCCTACAATACTTTGACATTACCAACAGTATACATTTCAATTACACACCAAAGTACTGAAGGAAACCTAATGGAAAGACCTTAAGTTAACTTCTCACATGATTCTGAGTTGTTTACAACTTGATTCATGCCTCTGCTCTGCAAGACAAAAAAGTGGTTTTCTCAGTGCCTACAATACTTTGACATTACCAACAGTATACATTTCAATTACACACCAAAGTACTGAAGGAAACCTAATGGAAAGACCTTAAGTTAACTTCTCACATGATTCTGAGTTGTTTACAACTTGATTCATGCCTCTGCTCTGCAAGACAAAAAAGTGGTTTTCTCAGTGCACACAATGTGATGACTTTACCAATAGTATACATTTCAGTTATCCACCAAAGTACTGAGTGCAAACCTAATGGAAACATTTTAAATTAACTTTCCACATGATTCTGAGTTGTTTACAACTTGATTCATGCCTCTGCTCTGCAACACAAAAAAGTGGGTTTTCTCAGTGCACACAAAGTGATGACTTTACCAATAGTATACATTTCAGTTTTCCACCAAAGTACTGAGTGAAAACCTAATGGAAACATTTTAAATTAACTTTCCACATGATTCTGAGCTGTTTAAAAGTTGTTTCATGTCTCTGCTCAGCAAGACAAAAAAGTGGTTTTCTCAGTGCATACAATGCTTTCAATATACCAGTAGTATACATTTCAGTTTTGCACCAAAGGACTGAGTGGAAACCTAATGGGAACATCTTAAATTAACTTCCCACATGATTCTGACATGTGTAAAACTTGTTTCATTCCCCGGCTCAGCAAGAGAAAAAAGTGGTTGTCTCGCTGCATGCAATGCTTTGACATTACCAATAGTATACATTTCAGTTTTCCAACAAAGTACTGAGTGCAAAGCTAATGGAAACATTTTAAATTAACTTTCCACATGATTCTGAGTTGTTTAAAATTTGGTTCATGCCTCTGCTCTGCAAGACAAAAAAGTGGTTTTCTCAGTGCCTACAATACTTTGACATTACCAACAGTATACATTTCAATTACACACCAAAGTACTGAAGGAAACCTAATGGAAAGACCTTAAGTTAACTTCTCACATGATTCTGAGTTGTTTACAACTTGATTCATGCCTCTGCTCTGCAAGACAAAAAAGTGGTTTTCTCAGTGCCTACAATACTTTGACATTACCAACAGTATACATTTCAATTACACACCAAAGTACTGAAGGAAACCTAATGGAAACATCTTAAATTAACTTCCCACATGATTCTGAGATGTGTAAAACTTGTTTCATTCCCCGGCTCAGCAAGAGAAAAAAGTGGTTGTCTCGCTGCATGCAATGCTTTGACATTACCAATAGTATACATTTCAGTTTTCCAACAAAGTACTGAGTGCAAAGCTAATGGAAACATTTTAAATTAACTTTCCACATGATTCTGAGTTGTTTACAACTTGATTCATGCCTCTGCTCTGCAACACAAAAAAGTGTGTTTTCTCAGTGCATACAACGCTTTGACTTTACCAGTAGTATACATTTCAGTTTTGCACCAAAGGACTGATTGGAAACCTAATGGAAAGACCTTATATAACTTTTCACATGATTCTGAGTTGTTTACAACTTGATTCATGCCTCTGCTCTGCAAGAGAAAAAAGTGGTTTTCTCATTGCCCACAATGTGATGACATTACCAATAGTGTACATCTTAGTTATCCACCAAAGTACTGAGTGCAAACCTAATGGAAGCATCTTAAATTAACTTCCCACATGATTCTGAGTTGTGTAAACCTTGTTTCATTTCCCTGCTCAGCAAGAGAAAAAAGTGGTTGTCTCGGTGCATACAATGCTTTGACATTACCAATAGTATACATTTCAGATTTCCAACAAAATACTGAGTGCCAACCTAATGGAAACATTTTAAATTAACTTTCCACATGATTCTGATCTGTTTAAAAGTTGTTTCATGTCTCTGCTCAGCAAGACAAAAAAGTGGTTTTCTCAGTGCACACAATGTGATGACTTTACCAATAGTATACATTTCAGTTATCCACCAAAGTATTGAGTGCAAACCTAATGGAAACATTTTAAATTAACTTTCCACATGATTCTGAGTTGTTTATAACTTGATTCATGCCTCTGCTCTGCAACACAAAAAAGTGGTTTTCTCAGTGCACACAATGTGATGACTTTCCCAATAGTATACATTTCAGTTATCCACCAAAGTACTGAGTGAAAACCTAATGGAAACATTTTAAATTAACTTTCCACATGATTCTGAGCTGTTTAAAAGTTGTTTCATGTCTCTGCTCAGCAAGACAAAAAAGTGGTTTTCTCAGTGCATACAATGCTTTGAATATACCAGTAGTATACATTTCAGTTTTGCACCAAAGGACTGATTGGAAACCTAATGGAAAGACCTTAAGTTAACTTCTCACATGATTCTGAGTTGTTTACAACTTGATTCATGCCTCTGCTCTGCAAGACAAAAAAGTGGTTTTCTCAGTGCCTACAATACTTTGACATTACCAACAGTATACATTTCAATTACACACCAAAGTACTGATGGAAACCTAATGGAAACATCTTAAATTAACTTCCCACATGATTCTGAGATGTGTAAAACTTGTTTCATTCCCCGGCTCAGCAAGAGAAAAAAGTGGTTGTCTCGCTGCATGCAATGCTTTGACATTACCAATAGTATACATTTCAGTTTTCCAACAAAGTACTGAGTGCAAAGCTAATGGAAACATTTTAAATTAACTTTCCACATGATTCTGAGTTGTTTAAAATTTGGTTTATGCCTCTGCTCTGCAAGACAAAAAAGTGGTTTTCTCAGTGCCTACAATACTTTGACATTACCAACAGTATACATTTCAATTACACACCAAAGTACTGAAGGAAACCTAATGGAAAGACCTTAAGTTAACTTCTCACATGATTCTGAGTTGTTTACAACTTGATTCATGCCTCTGCTCTGCAAGACAAAAAAGTGGTTTTCTCAGTGCCTACAATACTTTGACATTACCAACAGTATACATTTCAATTACACACCAAAGTACTGAAGGAAACCTAATGGAAACATCTTAAATTAACTTCCCACATGATTCTGAGATGTGTAAAACTTGTTTCATTCCCCGGCTCAGCAAGAGAAAAAAGTGGTTGTCTCGCTGCATGCAATGCTTTGACATTACCAATAGTATACATTTCAGTTTTCCAACAAAGTACTGAGTGCAAAGCTAATGGAAACATTTTAAATTAACTTTCCACATGATTCTGAGTTGTTTACAACTTGATTCATGCCTCTGCTCTGCAACACAAAAAAGTGGGTTTTCTCAGTGCATACAACGCTTTGACTTTACCAGTAGTATACATTTCAGTTTTGCACCAAAGGACTGATTGGAAACCTAATGGAAAGACCTTATATAACTTTTCACATGATTCTGAGTTGTTTACAACTTGATTCATGCCTCTGCTCTGCAAGACAAAAAAGTGGTTTTCTCAATGCACACAATGTGATGACATTACCAATAGTGTACATCTTAGTTATCCACCAAAGTACTGAGTGCAAACCTAATGGAAGCATCTTAAATTAACTTCCCACATGATTCTGAGTTGTTTACAACTTGATTCATGCCTCTGCTCTGCAACACAAAAAAGTGGTTTTCTCAGTGCACACAATGTGATGACTTTACAAATAGTATACATTTCAGTTATCCACCAAAGTACTGAGTGAAAACCTAATGGAAACATTTTAAATTAACTTTCCACATGATTCTGAGCTGTTTAAAAGTTGTTTCATGTCTCTGCTCAGCAAGACAAAAAAGTGGTTTTCTCAGTGCATACAATGCTTTGAATATACCAGTAGTATACATTTCAGTTTTGCACCAAAGGACTGATTGAAAACGTAATGGAAAGACCTTAAGTTAACTTCTCACATGATTCTGAGTTGTTTACAACTTGATTCATGCCTCTGCTCTGCAAGACAAAAAAGTGGTTTTCTCAGTGCCTACAATACTTTGACATTACCAACAGTATACATTTCAATTACACACCAAAGTACTGAAGGAAACCTAATGGAAAGACCTTAAGTTAACTTCCCACATGATTCTGAGTTGTGTTAAACTTGTTTCATTCCCCTGCTCAGCAAGAGAAAAAACTGGTTGTCTCGGTGCATACAATGCTTTGACATTACCAATAGTATACATTTCAGTTTTCCAACAAAGTACTGCGTGCAAACCTAATGGAAACATTTTAAATTAACTTTCCACATGATTCTGAGTTGTTTACAACTTGGTTCATGCCTCTGCTCTGCAACAGAAAAAAGTGGGTTTTCTCAGTGCATACAACGCTTTGACTTTACCAGTAGTATACATTTCAGTTTTGCACCAAAGGACTGATTGGAAACCTAATGGAAAGACCTTAAGTTAACTTTTCACACGATTCTGAGTTGTTTACAACTTGATTCATGCCTCTGCTCTGCAAGACAAAAAAGTGGTTTTCTCAGTGCCTACAATACTTTGACATTACCAACAGTATACATTTCAATTACACACCAAAGTACTGAAGGAAACCTAATGGAAAGACCTTAAGTTAACTTCTCACATGATTCTGAGTTGTTTACAACTTGATTCATGCCTCTGCTCTGCAAGACAAAAAAGTGGTTTTCTCAGTGCACACAATGTGATGACTTTACCAATAGTATACATTTCAGTTATCCACCAAAGTACTGAGTGCAAACCTAATGGAAACATTTTAAATTAACTTTCCACATGATTCTGAGTTGTTTACAACTTGATTCATGCCTCTGCTCTGCAACACAAAAAAGTGGGTTTTCTCAGTGCACACAAAGTGATGACTTTACCAATAGTATACATTTCAGTTTTCCACCAAAGTACTGAGTGAAAACCTAATGGAAACATTTTAAATTAACTTTCCACATGATTCTGAGCTGTTTAAAAGTTGTTTCATGTCTCTGCTCAGCAAGACAAAAAAGTGGTTTTCTCAGTGCATACAATGCTTTCAATATACCAGTAGTATACATTTCAGTTTTGCACCAAAGGACTGAGTGGAAACCTAATGGGAACATCTTAAATTAACTTCCCACATGATTCTGACATGTGTAAAACTTGTTTCATTCCCCGGCTCAGCAAGAGAAAAAAGTGGTTGTCTCGCTGCATGCAATGCTTTGACATTACCAATAGTATACATTTCAGTTTTCCAACAAAGTACTGAGTGCAAAGCTAATGGAAACATTTTAAATTAACTTTCCACATGATTCTGAGTTGTTTAAAATTTGGTTCATGCCTCTGCTCTGCAAGACAAAAAAGTGGTTTTCTCAGTGCCTACAATACTTTGACATTACCAACAGTATACATTTCAATTACACACCAAAGTACTGAAGGAAACCTAATGGAAAGACCTTAAGTTAACTTCTCACATGATTCTGAGTTGTTTACAACTTGATTCATGCCTCTGCTCTGCAAGACAAAAAACTGGTTTTCTCAGTGCCTACAATACTTTGACATTACCAACAGTATACATTTCAATTACACACCAAAGTACTGAAGGAAACCTAATGGAAACATCTTAAATTAACTTCCCACATGATTCTGAGATGTGTAAAACTTGTTTCATTCCCCGGCTCAGCAAGAGAAAAAAGTGGTTGTCTCGCTGCATGCAATGCTTTGACATTACCAATAGTATACATTTCAGTTTTCCAACAAAGTACTGAGTGCAAAGCTAATGGAAACATTTTAAATTAACTTTCCACATGATTCTGAGTTGTTTACAACTTGATTCATGCCTCTGCTCTGCAACACAAAAAAGTGGGTTTTCTCAGTGCATACAACGCTTTGACTTTACCAGTAGTATACATTTCAGTTTTGCACCAAAGGACTGATTGGAAACCTAATGGAAAGACCTTATATAACTTTTCACATGATTCTGAGTTGTTTACAACTTGATTCATGCCTCTGCTCTGCAAGAGAAAAAAGTGGTTTTCTCATTGCCCACAATGTGATGACATTACCAATAGTGTACATCTTAGTTATCCACCAAAGTACTGAGTGCAAACCTAATGGAAGCATCTTAAATTAACTTCCCACATGATTCTGAGTTGTGTAAACCTTGTTTCATTTCCCTGCTCAGCAAGAGAAAAAAGTGGTTGTCTCGGTGCATACAATGCTTTGACATTACCAATAGTATACATTTCAGATTTCCAACAAAATACTGAGTGCCAACCTAATGGAAACATTTTAAATTAACTTTCCACATGATTCTGATCTGTTTAAAAGTTGTTTCATGTCTCTGCTCAGCAAGACAAAAAAGTGGTTTTCTCAGTGCACACAATGTGATGACTTTACCAATAGTATACATTTCAGTTATCCACCAAAGTATTGAGTGCAAACCTAATGGAAACATTTTAAATTAACTTTCCACATGATTCTGAGTTGTTTATAACTTGATTCATGCCTCTGCTCTGCAACACAAAAAAGTGGTTTTCTCAGTGCACACAATGTGATGACTTTCCCAATAGTATACATTTCAGTTATCCACCAAAGTACTGAGTGAAAACCTAATGGAAACATTTTAAATTAACTTTCCACATGATTCTGAGCTGTTTAAAAGTTGTTTCATGTCTCTGCTCAGCAAGACAAAAAAGTGGTTTTCTCAGTGCATACAATGCTTTGAATATACCAGTAGTATACATTTCAGTTTTGCACCAAAGGACTGATTGGAAACCTAATGGAAAGACCTTAAGTTAACTTCTCACATGATTCTGAGTTGTTTACAACTTGATTCATGCCTCTGCTCTGCAAGACAAAAAAGTGGTTTTCTCAGTGCCTACAATACTTTGACATTACCAACAGTATACATTTCAATTACACACCAAAGTACTGAAGGAAACCTAATGGAAAGACCTTAAGTTAACTTCCCACATGATTCTGTTGTGTAAAACTTGTTTCATTCCCCTGCTCAGCAAGAGAAAAAACTGGTTGTCTCGGTGCATACAATGCTTTGACATTACCAATAGTATACATTTCAGTTTTCCAACAAAGTACTGCGTGCAAACCTAATGGAAACATTTTAAATTAACTTTCCACATGATTCTGAGTTGTTTACAACTTGGTTCATGCCTCTGCTCTGCAACAGAAAAAAGTGGGTTTTCTCAGTGCATACAACGCTTTGACTTTACCAGTAGGAAACATTTCAGTTTTGCACCAAAAGACTGATTGGAAACCTAATGGAAAGACCTTAAGTTAACTTTTCACACGATTCTGAGTTGTTTACAACTTGATTCATGCCTCTGCTCTGCAAGACAAAAAAGTGGTTTTCTCAGTGCCTACAATACTTTGACATTACCAACAGTATACATTTCAATTACACACCAAAGTACTGAAGGAAACCTAATGGAAAGACCTTAAGTTAACTTCTCACATGATTCTGAGTTGTTTACAACTTGATTCATGCCTCTGCTCTGCAAGACAAAAAAGTGGTTTTCTCAGTGCACACAATGTGATGACTTTACCAATAGTATACATTTCAGTTATCCACAAAAGTACTGAGTGCAAACCTAATGGAAACATTTTAAATTAACTTTCCACATGATTCTGAGTTGTTTACAACTTGATTCATGCCTCTGCTCTGCAACACAAAAAAGTGGGTTTTCTCAGTGCACACAAAGTGATGACTTTACCAATAGTATACATTTCAGTTTTCCACCAAAGTACTGAGTGAAAACCTAATGGAAACATTTTAAATTAACTTTCCACATGATTCTGAGCTGTTTAAAAGTTGTTTCATGTCTCTGCTCAGCAAGACAAAAAAGTGGTTTTCTCAGTGCATACAATGCTTTCAATATACCAGTAGTATACATTTCAGTTTTGCACCAAAGGACTGAGTGGAAACCTAATGGGAACATCTTAAATTAACTTCCCACATGATTCTGACATGTGTAAAACTTGTTTCATTCCCCGGCTCAGCAAGAGAAAAAAGTGGTTGTCTCGCTGCATGCAATGCTTTGACATTACCAATAGTATACATTTCAGTTTTCCAACAAAGTACTGAGTGCAAAGCTAATGGAAACATTTTAAATTAACTTTCCACATGATTCTGAGTTGTTTAAAATTTGGTTCATGCCTCTGCTCTGCAAGACAAAAAAGTGGTTTTCTCAGTGCCTACAATACTTTGACATTACCAACAGTATACATTCAAATTACACACCAAAGTACAGAAGGAAACCTAATGGAAAGACCTTAAGTTAACTTCTCACATGATTCTGAGTTGTTTACAACTTGATTCATGCCTCTGCTCTGCAAGACAAAAAAGTGGTTTTCTCAGTGCCTACAATACTTTGACATTACCAACAGTATACATTTCAATTACACACCAAAGTACTGAAGGAAACCTAATGGAAACATCTTAAATTAACTTCCCACATGATTCTGAGATGTGTAAAACTTGTTTCATTCCCCGGCTCAGCAAGAGAAAAAAGTGTTTGTCTCGCTGCATGCAATGCTTTGACATTACCAATAGTATACATTTCAGTTTTCCAACAAAGTACTGAGTGCAAAGCTAATGGAAATATTTTAAATTAACTTTCCACATGATTCTGAGTTGTTTACAACTTGGTTCATGCCTCTGCTCTGCAAGACAAAAAAGTGGTTTTCTCAGTGCCTACAATACTTTGACATTACCAACAGTATACATTTCAATTACACACCAAAGTACTGAAGGAAACCTAATGGAAAGACCTTAAGTTAACTTCCCACATGATTCTGAGTTGTGTAAAACTTGTTTCATTCCCCTGCTCAGCAAGAGAAAAAACTGGTTGTCTCGGTGCATACAATGCTTTGACATTACCAATAGTATACATTTCAGTTTTCCAACAAAGTACTGCGTGCAAACCTAATGGAAACATTTTAAATTAACTTTCCACATGATTCTGAGTTGTTTACAACTTGATTCATGCCTCTGCTCTGCAACACAAAAAAGTGGGTTTTCTCAGTGCATACAACGCTTTGACTTTACCAGTAGTATACATTTCAGTTTTGCACCAAAGGACTGATTGGAAACCTAATGGAAAGACCTTATATAACTTTCCACATGATTCTGAGCTGTTTAAAAGTTGTTTCATGTCTCTGCTCAGCAAGACAAAAAAGTGGTTTTCTCAGTGCATACAATGCTTTCAATATACCAGTAGTATACATTTCAGTTTTGCACCAAAGGACTGAGTGGAAACCTAATGGGAACATCTTAAATTAACTTCCCACATGATTCTGACATGTGTAAAACTTGTTTCATTCCCCGGCTCAGCAAGAGAAAAAAGTGGTTGTCTCGCTGCATGCAATGCTTTGACATTACCAATAGTATACATTTCAGTTTTCCAACAAAGTACTGAGTGCAAAGCTAATGGAAACATTTTAAATTAACTTTCCACATGATTCTGAGTTGTTTAAAATTTGGTTCATGCCTCTGCTCTGCAAGACAAAAAAGTGGTTTTCTCAGTGCCTACAATACTTTGACATTACCAACAGTATACATTTCAATTACACACCAAAGTACTGAAGGAAACCTAATGGAAAGACCTTAAGTTAACTTCTCACATGATTCTGAGTTGTTTACAACTTGATTCATGCCTCTGCTCTGCAAGACAAAAAAGTGGTTTTCTCAGTGCACACAAAGTGATGACTTTACCAATAGTATACATTTCAGTTATCCACCAAAGTACTGAGTGCAAACCTAATGGAAACATTTTAAATTAACTTTCCACATGATTCTGAGTTGTTTACAACTTGATTCATGCCTCTGCTCTGCAACACAAAAAAGTGGGTTTTCTCAGTGCACACAAAGTGATGACTTTACCAATAGTATACATTTCAGTTTTCCACCAAAGTACTGAGTGAAAACCTAATGGAAACATTTTAAATTAACTTTCCACATGATTCTGAGCTGTTTAAAAGTTGTTTCATGTCTCTGCTCAGCAAGACAAAAAAGTGGTTTTCTCAGTGCATACAATGCTTTCAATATACCAGTAGTATACATTTCAGTTTTGCACCAAAGGACTGAGTGGAAACCTAATGGGAACATCTTAAATTAACTTCCCACATGATTCTGACATGTGTAAAACTTGTTTCATTCCCCGGCTCAGCAAGAGAAAAAAGTGGTTGTCTCGCTGCATGCAATGCTTTGACATTACCAATAGTATACATTTCAGTTTTCCAACAAAGTACTGCGTGCAAACCTAATGGAAACATTTTAAATTAATTTCCACATGATTCTGAGTTGTTTACAACTTGATTCATGCCTCTGCTCTGCAACACAAAAAAGTGGGTTTTCTCAGTGCATGCAACGCTTTGACTTTACCAGTAGTATACATTTCAGTTTTGCACCAACGGACTGATAGGAAACCTAATGGAAAGACCTTATATAACTTTTCACATGATTCTGAGTTGTTTACAACTTGATTCATGCCTCTGCTCTGCAAGACAAAAAAGTGGTTTTCTCAGTGCCTACAATACTTTGACATTACCAACAGTATACATTTCAATTACACACCAAAGTACTGAAGGAAACCTAATGGAAAGACCTTAAGTTAACTTCCCACATGATTCTGAGTTGTGTAAAACTTGTTTCATTCCCCTGCTCAGCAAGAGAAAAAACTGGTTGTCTCGGTGCATACAATGCTTTGACATTACCAATAGTATACATTTCAGTTTTCCAACAAAGTACTGAGTGCAAAGCTAATGGAAACATTTTAAATTAACTTTCCACATGATTCTGAGTTGTTTAAAATTTGGTTCATGCCTCTGCTCTGCAAGACAAAAAAGTGGTTTTCTCAGTGCCTACAATACTTTGACATTACCAACAGTATACATTTCAATTACACACCAAAGTACAGAAGGAAACCTAATGGAAAGACCTTAAGTTAACTTCTCACATGATTCTGAGCTGTTTAAAAGTTGTTTCATGTCTCTGCTCTGCAAGACAAAAAAGTGGTTTTCTCAATGCACACAATGTGATGACATTACCAATAGTGTACATCTTAGTTATCCACCAAAGTACTGAGTGCAAACCTAATGGAAGCATCTTAAATTAACTTCCCACATGATTCTGAGTTGTTTACAACTTGATTCATGCCTCTGCTCTGCAACACAAAAAAGTGGTTTTCTCAGTGCACACAATGTGATGACTTTACCAATAGTATACATTTCAGTTATCCACCAAAGTACTGAGTGAAAACCTAATGGAAACATTTTAAATTAACTTTCCACATGATTCTGAGCTGTTTAAAAGTTGTTTCATGTCTCTGCTCAGCAAGACAAAAAAGTGGTTTTCTCAGTGCATACAATGCTTTGAATATACCAGTAGTATACATTTCAGTTTTGCACCAAAGGACTGATTGAAAACGTAATGGAAAGACCTTAAGTTAACTTCTCACATGATTCTGAGTTGTTTACAACTTGATTCATGCCTCTGCTCTGCAAGACAAAAAAGTGGTTTTCTCAGTGCCTACAATACTTTGACATTACCAACAGTATACATTTCAATTACACACCAAAGTACTGAAGGAAACCTAATGGAAAGACCTTAAGTTAACTTCCCACATGATTCTGAGTTGTGTAAAACTTGTTTCATTCCCCTGCTCAGCAAGAGAAAAAACTGGTTGTCTCGGTGCATACAATGCTTTGACATTACCAATAGTATACATTTCAGTTTTCCAACAAAGTACTGCGTGCAAACCTAATGGAAACATTTTAAATTAACTTTCCACATGATTCTGAGTTGTTTACAACTTGGTTCATGCCTCTGCTCTGCAACAGAAAAAAGTGGGTTTTCTCAGTGCATACAACGCTTTGACTTTACCAGTAGTATACATTTCAGTTTTGCACCAAAGGACTGATTGGAAACCTAATGGAAAGACCTTAAGTTAACTTTTCACACGATTCTGAGTTGTTTACAACTTGATTCATGCCTCTGCTCTGCAAGACAAAAAAGTGGTTTTCTCAGTGCATACAATGCTTTCAATATACCAGTAGTATACATTTCAGTTTTGCACCAAAGGACTGAGTGGAAACCTAATGGGAACATCTTAAATTAACTTCCCACATGATTCTGACATGTGTAAAACTTGTTTCATTCCCCGGCTCAGCAAGAGAAAAAAGTGGTTGTCTCGCTGCATGCAATGCTTTGACATTACCAATAGTATACATTTCAGTTTTCCAACAAAGTACTGAGTGCAAAGCTAATGGAAACATTTTAAATTAACTTTCCACATGATTCTGTGTTGTTTAAAATTTGGTTCATGCCTCTGCTCTGCAAGACAAAAAAGTGGTTTTCTCAGTGCCTACAATACTTTGACATTACCAACAGTATACATTTCAATTACACACCAAAGTACAGAAGGAAACCTAATGGAAAGACCTTAAGTTAACTTCTCACATGATTCTCAGTTGTTTACAACTTGATTCATGCCTCTGCTCTGCAAGACAAAAAAGTGGTTTTCTCAGTGCCTACAATACTTTGACATTACCAACAGTATACATTTCAATTACACACCAAAGTACTGAAGGAAACCTAATGGAAACATCTTAAATTAACTTCCCACATGATTCTGAGATGTGTAAAACTTGTTTCATTCCCCGGCTCAGCAAGAGAAAAAAGTGGTTGTCTCGCTGCATGCAATGCTTTGACATTACCAATAGTATACATTTCAGTTTTCCAACAAAGTACTGAGTGCAAACCTAATGGAAACATTTTAAATTAACTTTCCACATGATTCTGAGTTGTTTACAACTTGGTTCATGCCTCTGCTCTGCAACAGAAAAAAGTGGGTTTTCTCAGTGCATACAACGCTTTGACTTTACCAGTAGTATACATTTCAGTTTTGCACCAAAGGACTGATTGGAAACCTAATGGAAAGACCTTAAGTTAACTTTTCACACGATTCTGAGTTGTTTACAACTTGATTCATGCCTCTGCTCTGCAAGACAAAAAAGTGGTTTTCTCAGTGCCTACAATACTTTGACATTACCAACAGTATACATTTCAATTACACACCAAAGTACTGAAGGAAACCTAATGGAAAGACCTTAAGTTAACTTCTCACATGATTCTGAGTTGTTTACAACTTGATTCATGCCTCTGCTCTGCAAGACAAAAAAGTGGTTTTCTCAGTGCACACAATGTGATGACTTTACCAATAGTATACATTTCAGTTATCCACCAAAGTACTGAGTGCAAACCTAATGGAAACATTTTAAATTAACTTTCCACATGATTCTGAGTTGTTTACAACTTGATTCATGCCTCTGCTCTGCAACACAAAAAAGTGGGTTTTCTCAGTGCACACAAAGTGATGACTTTACCAATAGTATACATTTCAGTTTTCCACCAAAGTACTGAGTGAAAACCTAATGGAAACATTTTAAATTAACTTTCCACATGATTCTGAGCTGTTTAAAAGTTGTTTCATGTCTCTGCTCAGCAAGACAAAAAAGTGGTTTTCTCAGTGCATACAATGCTTTCAATATACCAGTAGTATACATTTCAGTTTTGCACCAAAGGACTGAGTGGAAACCTAATGGGAACATCTTAAATTAACTTCCCACATGATTCTGACATGTGTAAAACTTGTTTCATTCCCCGGCTCAGCAAGAGAAAAAAGTGGTTGTCTCGCTGCATGCAATGCTTTGACATTACCAATAGTATACATTTCAGTTTTCCAACAAAGTACTGAGTGCAAAGCTAATGGAAACATTTTAAATTAACTTTCCACATGATTCTGAGTTGTTTAAAATTTGGTTCATGCCTCTGCTCTGCAAGACAAAAAAGTGGTTTTCTCAGTGCCTACAATACTTTGACATTACCAACAGTATACATTTCAATTACACACCAAAGTACTGAAGGAAACCTAATGGAAAGACCTTAAGTTAACTTCTCACATGATTCTGAGTTGTTTACAACTTGATTCATGCCTCTGCTCTGCAAGACAAAAAAGTGGTTTTCTCAGTGCCTACAATACTTTGACATTACCAACAGTATACATTTCAATTACACACCAAAGTACTGAAGGAAACCTAATGGAAACATCTTAAATTAACTTCCCACATGATTCTGAGATGTGTAAAACTTGTTTCATTCCCCGGCTCAGCAAGAGAAAAAAGTGGTTGTCTCGCTGCATGCAATGCTTTGACATTACCAATAGTATACATTTCAGTTTTCCAACAAAGTACTGAGTGCAAAGCTAATGGAAACATTTTAAATTAACTTTCCACATGATTCTGAGTTGTTTACAACTTGATTCATGCCTCTGCTCTGCAACACAAAAAAGTGTGTTTTCTCAGTGCATACAACGCTTTGACTTTACCAGTAGTATACATTTCAGTTTTGCACCAAAGGACTGATTGGAAACCTAATGGAAAGACCTTATATAACTTTTCACATGATTCTGAGTTGTTTACAACTTGATTCATGCCTCTGCTCTGCAAGAGAAAAAAGTGGTTTTCTCATTGTCCACAATGTGATGACATTACCAATAGTGTACATCTTAGTTATCCACCAAAGTACTGAGTGCAAACCTAATGGAAGCATCTTAAATTAACTTCCCACATGATTCTGAGTTGTGTAAACCTTGTTTCATTTCCCTGCTCAGCAAGAGAAAAAAGTGGTTGTCTCGGTGCATACAATGCTTTGACATTACCAATAGTATACATTTCAGATTTCCAACAAAATACTGAGTGCCAACCTAATGGAAACATTTTAATTTAACTTTCCACATGATTCTGAGCTGTTTAAAAGTTGTTTCATGTCTCTGCTCAGCAAGACAAAAAAGTGGTTTTCTCAGTGCACACAATGTGATGACTTTACCAATAGTATACATTTCAGTTATCCACCAAAGTATTGAGTGCAAACCTAATAGAAACATTTTAAATTAACTTTCCACATGATTCTGAGTTGTTTATAACTTGATTCATGCCTCTGCTCTGCAACACAAAAAAGTGGTTTTCTCAGTGCACACAATGTGATGACTTTCACAATAGTATACATTTCAGTTATCCACCAAAGTACTGCGTGCAAACCTAATGGAAACATTTTAAATTAACTTTCCACATGATTCTGAGTTGTTTACAACTTGATTCATGCCTCTGCTCTGCAACACAAAAAAGTGGGTTTTCTCAGTGCATACAACGCTTTGACTTTACCAGTAGTATACATTTCAGTTTTGCACCAAAGGACTGATTGGAAACCTAATGGAAAGACCTTATATAACTTTCCACATGATTCTGAGCTGTTTAAAAGTTGTTTCATGTCTCTGCTCAGCAAGACAAAAAAGTGGTTTTCTCAGTGCATACAATGCTTTCAATATACCAGTAGTATACATTTCAGTTTTGCACCAAAGGACTGAGTGGAAACCTAATGGGAACATCTTAAATTAACTTCCCACATGATTCTGACATGTGTAAAACTTGTTTCATTCCCCGGCTCAGCAAGAGAAAAAAGTGGTTGTCTCGCTGCATGCAATGCTTTGACATTACCAATAGTATACATTTCAGTTTTCCAACAAAGTACTGAGTGCAAAGCTAATGGAAACATTTTAAATTAACTTTCCACATGATTCTGAGTTGTTTAAAATTTGGTTCATGCCTCTGCTCTGCAAGACAAAAAAGTGGTTTTCTCAGTGCCTACAATACTTTGACATTACCAACAGTATACATTTCAATTACACACCAAAGTACTGAAGGAAACCTAATGGAAACATCTTAAATTAACTTCCCACATGATTCTGAGATGTGTAAAACTTGTTTCATTCCCCTGCTCAGCAAGAGAAAAAACTGGTTGTCTCGGTGCATACAATGCTTTGACATTACCAATAGTATACATTTCAGTTTTCCAACAAAGTACTGCGTGCAAACCTAATGGAAACATTTTAAATTAACTTTCCACATGATTCTGAGTTGTTTACAACTTGGTTCATGCCTCTGCTCTGCAACAGAAAAAAGTGGGTTTTCTCAGTGCATACAACGCTTTGACTTTACCAGTAGGAAACATTTCAGTTTTGCACCAAAGGACTGATTGGAAACCTAATGGAAAGACCTTAAGTTAACTTTTCACACGATTCTGAGTTGTTTACAACTTGATTCATGCCTCTGCTCTGCAAGACAAAAAAGTGGTTTTCTCAGTGCCTACAATACTTTGACATTACCAACAGTATACATTTCAATTACACACCAAAGTACTGAAGGAAACCTAATGGAAAGACCTTAAGTTAACTTCTCACATGATTCTGAGTTGTTTACAACTTGATTCATGCCTCTGCTCTGCAAGACAAAAAAGTGGTTTTCTCAGTGCACACAATGTGATGACTTTACCAATAGTATACATTTCAGTTATCCACCAAAGTACTGAGTGCAAACCTAATGGAAACATTTTAAATTAACTTTCCACATGATTCTGAGTTGTTTACAACTTGATTCATGCCTCTGCTCTGCAACACAAAAAAGTGGGTTTTCTCAGTGCACACAAAGTGATGACTTTACCAATAGTATACATTTCAGTTTTCCACCAAAGTACTGAGTGAAAACCTAATGGAAACATTTTAAATTAACTTTCCACATGATTCTGAGCTGTTTAAAAGTTGTTTCATGTCTCTGCTCAGCAAGACAAAAAAGTGGTTTTCTCAGTGCATACAATGCTTTCAATATACCAGTAGTATACATTTCAGTTTTGCACCAAAGGACTGAGTGGAAACCTAATGGGAACATCTTAAATTAACTTCCCACATGATTCTGACATGTGTAAAACTTGTTTCATTCCCCGGCTCAGCAAGAGAAAAAAGTGGTTGTCTCGCTGCATGCAATGCTTTGACATTACCAATAGTATACATTTCAGTTTTCCAACAAAGTACTGAGTGCAAAGCTAATGGAAACATTTTAAATTAACTTTCCACATGATTCTGAGTTGTTTAAAATTTGGTTCATGCCTCTGCTCTGCAAGACAAAAAAGTGGTTTTCTCAGTGCCTACAATACTTTGACATTACCAACAGTATACATTTCAATTACACACCAAAGTACAGAAGGAAACCTAATGGAAAGACCTTAAGTTAACTTCTCACATGATTCTGAGTTGTTTACAACTTGATTCATGCCTCTGCTCTGCAAGACAAAAAAGTGGTTTTCTCAGTGCCTACAATACTTTGACATTACCAACAGTATACATTTCAATTACACACCAAAGTACTGAAGGAAACCTAATGGAAAGACCTTAAGTTAACTTCCCACATGATTCTGAGTTGTGTAAAACTTGTTTCATTCCCCTGCTCAGCAAGAGAAAAAACTGGTTGTCTCGGTGCATACAATGCTTTGACATTACCAATAGTATACATTTCAGTTTTCCAACAAAGTACTGCGTGCAAACCTAATGGAAACATTTTAAATTAACTTTCCACATGATTCTGAGTTGTTTACAACTTGATTCATGCCTCTGCTCTGCAACACAAAAAAGTGGGTTTTCTCAGTGCATACAACGCTTTGACTTTACCAGTAGTATACATTTCAGTTTTGCACCAAAGGACTGATTGGAAACCTAATGGAAAGACCTTATATAACTTTCCACATGATTCTGAGCTGTTTAAAAGTTGTTTCATGTCTCTGCTCAGCAAGACAAAAAAGTGGTTTTCTCAGTGCATACAATGCTTTCAATATACCAGTAGTATACATTTCAGTTTTGCACCAAAGGACTGAGTGGAAACCTAATGGGAACATCTTAAATTAACTTCCCACATGATTCTGACATGTGTAAAACTTGTTTCATTCCCCGGCTCAGCAAGAGAAAAAAGTGGTTGTCTCGCTGCATGCAATGCTTTGACATTACCAATAGTATACATTTCAGTTTTCCAACAAAGTACTGCGTGCAAACCTAATGGAAACATTTTAAATTAATTTCCACATGATTCTGAGTTGTTTACAACTTGATTCATGCCTCTGCTCTGCAACACAAAAAAGTGGGTTTTCTCAGTGCATGCAACGCTTTGACTTTACCAGTAGTATACATTTCAGTTTTGCACCAAAGGACTGATAGGAAACCTAATGGAAAGACCTTATATAACTTTTCACATGATTCTGAGTTGTTTACAACTTGATTCATGCCTCTGCTCTGCAAGACAAAAAAGTGGTTTTCTCAGTGCCTACAATACTTTGACATTACCAACAGTATACATTTCAATTACACACCAAAGTACTGAAGGAAACCTAATGGAAAGACCTTAAGTTAACTTCCCACATGATTCTGAGTTGTGTAAAACTTGTTTCATTCCCCTGCTCAGCAAGAGAAAAAACTGGTTGTCTCGGTGCATACAATGCTTTGACATTACCAATAGTATACATTTCAGTTTTCCAACAAAGTACTGAGTGCAAAGCTAATGGAAACATTTTAAATTAACTTTCCACATGATTCTGAGTTGTTTAAAATTTGGTTCATGCCTCTGCTCTGCAAGACAAAAAAGTGGTTTTCTCAGTGCCTACAATACTTTGACATTACCAACAGTATACATTTCAATTACACACCAAAGTACAGAAGGAAACCTAATGGAAAGACCTTAAGTTAACTTCTCACATGATTCTGAGCTGTTTAAAAGTTGTTTCATGTCTCTGCTCTGCAAGACAAAAAAGTGGTTTTCTCAATGCACACAATGTGATGACATTACCAATAGTGTACATCTTAGTTATCCACCAAAGTACTGAGTGCAAACCTAATGGAAGCATCTTAAATTAACTTCCCACATGATTCTGAGTTGTTTACAACTTGATTCATGCCTCTGCTCTGCAACACAAAAAAGTGGTTTTCTCAGTGCACACAATGTGATGACTTTACCAATAGTATACATTTCAGTTATCCACCAAAGTACTGAGTGAAAACCTAATGGAAACATTTTAAATTAACTTTCCACATGATTCTGAGCTGTTTAAAAGTTGTTTCATGTCTCTGCTCAGCAAGACAAAAAAGTGGTTTTCTCAGTGCATACAATGCTTTGAATATACCAGTAGTATACATTTCAGTTTTGCACCAAAGGACTGATTGAAAACGTAATGGAAAGACCTTAAGTTAACTTCTCACATGATTCTGAGTTGTTTACAACTTGATTCATGCTTCTGCTCTGCAAGACAAAAAAGTGGTTTTCTCAGTGCCTACAATACTTTGACATTACCAACAGTATACATTTCAATTACACACCAAAGTACTGAAGGAAACCTAATGGAAAGACCTTAAGTTAACTTCCCACATGATTCTGAGTTGTGTAAAACTTGTTTCATTCCCCTGCTCAGCAAGAGAAAAAACTGGTTGTCTCGGTGCATACAATGCTTTGACATTACCAATAGTATACATTTCAGTTTTCCAACAAAGTACTGCGTGCAAACCTAATGGAAACATTTTAAATTAACTTTCCACATGATTCTGAGTTGTTTACAACTTGGTTCATGCCTCTGCTCTGCAACAGAAAAAAGTGGGTTTTCTCAGTGCATACAACGCTTTGACTTTACCAGTAGTATACATTTCAGTTTTGCACCAAAGGACTGATTGGAAACCTAATGGAAAGACCTTAAGTTAACTTTTCACACGATTCTGAGTTGTTTACAACTTGATTCATGCCTCTGCTCTGCAAGACAAAAAAGTGGTTTTCTCAGTGCATACAATGCTTTCAATATACCAGTAGTATACATTTCAGTTTTGCACCAAAGGACTGAGTGGAAACCTAATGGGAACATCTTAAATTAACTTCCCACATGATTCTGACATGTGTAAAACTTGTTTCATTCCCCGGCTCAGCAAGAGAAAAAAGTGGTTGTCTCGCTGCATGCAATGCTTTGACATTACCAATAGTATACATTTCAGTTTTCCAACAAAGTACTGAGTGCAAAGCTAATGGAAACATTTTAAATTAACTTTCCACATGATTCTGAGTTGTTTAAAATTTGGTTCATGCCTCTGCTCTGCAAGACAAAAAAGTGGTTTTCTCAGTGCCTACAATACTTTGACATTACCAACAGTATACATTTCAATTACACACCAAAGTACAGAAGGAAACCTAATGGAAAGACCTTAAGTTAACTTCTCACATGATTCTGAGTTGTTTACAACTTGATTCATGCCTCTGCTCTGCAAGACAAAAAAGTGGTTTTCTCAGTGCCTACAATACTTTGACATTACCAACAGTATACATTTCAATTACACACCAAAGTACTGAAGGAAACCTAATGGAAACATCTTAAATTAACTTCCCACATGATTCTGAGATGTGTAAAACTTGTTTCATTCCCCGGCTCAGCAAGAGAAAAAAGTGGTTGTCTCGCTGCATGCAATGCTTTGACATTACCAATAGTATACATTTCAGTTTTCCACCAAAGTACTGAGTGAAAACCTAATGGAAACATTTTAAATTAACTTTCCACATGATTCTGAGCTGTTTAAAAGTTGTTTCATGTCTCTGCTCAGCAAGACAAAAAAGTGGTTTTCTCAGTGCATACAATGCTTACAATATACCAGTAGTATACATTTCAGTTTTGCACCAAAGGACTGAGTGGAAACCTAATGGGAACATCTTAAATTAACTTCCCACATGATTCTGACATGTGTAAAACTTGTTTCATTCCCCGGCTCAGCAAGAGAAAAAAGTGGTTGTCTCGCTGCATGCAATGCTTTGACATTACCAATAGTATACATTTCAGTTTTCCAACAAAGTACTGAGTGCAAAGCTAATGGAAACATTTTAAATTAACTTTCCACATGATTCTGAGTTGTTTAAAATTTGGTTCATGCCTCTGCTCTGCAAGACAAAAAAGTGGTTTTCTCAGTGCCTACAATACTTTGACATTACCAACAGTATACATTTCAATTACACACCAAAGTACAGAAGGAAACCTAATGGAAAGACCTTAAGTTAACTTCTCACATGATTCTGAGTTGTTTACAACTTGATTCATGCCTCTGCTCTGCAAGACAAAAAAGTGGTTTTCTCAGTGCCTACAATACTTTGACATTACCAACAGTATACATTTCAATTACACACCAAAGTACTGAAGGAAACCTAATGGAAACATCTTAAATTAACTTCCCACATGATTCTGAGATGTGTAAAACTTGTTTCATTCCCCGGCTCAGCAAGAGAAAAAAGTGGTTGTCTCGCTGCATGCAATGCTTTGACATTACCAATAGTATACATTTCAGTTTTCCAACAAAGTACTGAGTGCAAAGCTAATGGAAATATTTTAAATTAACTTTCCACATGATTCTGAGTTGTTTACAACTTGGTTCATGCCTCTGCTCTGCAAGACAAAAAAGTGGTTTTCTCAGTGCCTACAATACTTTGACATTACCAACAGTATACATTTCAATTACACACCAAAGTACTGAAGGAAACCTAATGGAAACATCTTAAATTAACTTCCCACATGATTCTGAGATGTGTAAAACTTGTTTCATTCCCCGGCTCAGCAAGAGAAAAAAGTGCTTGTCTCGCTGCATGCAATGCTTTGACATTACCAATAGTATACATTTCAGTTTTCCAACAAAGTACTGCGTGCAAACCTAATGGAAATATTTTAAATTAACTTTCCACATGATTCTGAGTTGTTTACAACTTGATTCATGCCTCTGCTCTGCAACACAAAAAGTGGGTTTTCTCAGTGCATACAACGCTTTGACTTTACCAGTAGTATACATTTCAGTTTTGCACCAAAGGACTGATTGGAAACCTAATGGAAAGACCTTATATAACTTTCCACATGATTCTGAGCTGTTTAAAAGTTGTTTCATGTCTCTGCTCAGCAAGACAAAAAAGTGGTTTTCTCAGTGCATACAATGCTTTCAATATACCAGTAGTATACATTTCAGTTTTGCACCAAAGGACTGAGTGGAAACCTAATGGGAACATCTTAAATTAACTTCCCACATGATTCTGACATGTGTAAAACTTGTTTCATTCCCCGGCTCAGCAAGAGAAAAAAGTGGTTGTCTCGCTGCATGCAATGCTTTGACATTACCAATAGTATACATTTCAGTTTTCCAACAAAGTACTGAGTGCAAAGCTAATGGAAACATTTAAATTAACTTTCCACATGATTCTGAGTTGTTTAAAATTTGGTTCATGCCTCTGCTCTGCAAGACAAAAAAGTGGTTTTCTCAGTGCCTACAATACTTTGACATTACCAACAGTATACATTTCAATTACACACCAAAGTACTGAGGAAACCTAATGGAAAGACCTTAAGTTAACTTCTCACATGATTCTGAGTTGTTTACAACTTGATTCATGCCTCTGCTCTGCAAGACAAAAAAGTGGTTTTCTCAGTGCCTACAATACTTTGACATTACGAACAGTATACATTTCAATTACACACCAAAGTACTGAAGGAAACCTAATGGAAAGACCTTAAGTTAACTTTCCACATGATTCTGAGTTGTGTAAAACTTGTTTCATTCCCCTGCTCAGCAAGAGAAAAAACTGGTTGTCTCGGTGCATACAATGCTTTGACATTACAATAGTATACATTTCAGTTTTCCAACAAAGTACTGCGTGCAAACCTAATGGAAACATTTTAAATTAACTTTCCACATGATTCTGAGTTGTTTACAACTTGGTTCATGCCTCTGCTCTGCAACAGAAAAAGTGGGTTTTCTCAGTGCATACAACGCTTTGACTTTACCAGTAGGAAACATTTCAGTTTTGCACCAAAGGACTGATTGGAAACCTAATGGAAAGACCTTAAGTTAACTTTTCACACGATTCTGAGTTGTTTACAACTTGATTCATGCCTCTGCTCTGCAAGACAAAAAAGTGGTTTTCTCAGTGCCTACAATACTTTGACATTACCAACAGTATACATTTCAATTACACACCAAAGTACTGAAGGAAACCTAATGGAAAGACCTTAAGTTAACTTCTCACATGATTCTGAGTTGTTTACAACTTGATTCATGCCTCTGCTCTGCAAGACAAAAAAGTGGTTTTCTCAGTGCACACAATGTGATGACTTTACCAATAGTATACATTTCAGTTATCCACCAAAGTACTGAGTGCAAACCTAATGGAAACATTTTAAATTAACTTTCCACATGATTCTGAGTTGTTTACAACTTGATTCATGCCTCTGCTCTGCAACACAAAAAAGTGGGTTTTCTCAGTGCACACAAAGTGATGACTTTACCAATAGTATACATTTTCAGTTTTCCACCAAAGTACTGAGTGAAAACCTAATGGAAACATTTTAAATTAACTTTCCACATGATTCTGAGCTGTTTAAAAGTTGTTTCATGTCTCTGCTCAGCAAGACAAAAAAGTGGTTTTCTCAGTGCATACAATGCTTTCAATATACCAGTAGTATACATTTCAGTTTTGCACCAAAGGACTGAGTGGAAACCTAATGGGAACATCTTAAATTAACTTCCCACATGATTCTGACATGTGTAAAACTTGTTTCATTCCCGGCTCAGCAAGAGAAAAAAGTGGTTGTCTCGCTGCATGCAATGCTTTGACATTACCAATAGTATACATTTCAGTTTTCCAACAAAGTACTGAGTGCAAAGCTAATGGAAACATTTTAAATTAACTTTCCACATGATTCTGAGTTGTTTAAAATTTGGTTCATGCCTCTGCTCTGCAAGACAAAAAAGTGGTTTTCTCAGTGCCTACAATACTTTGACATTACCAACAGTATACATTTCAATTACACACCAAAGTACAGAAGGAAACCTAATGGAAAGACCTTAAGTTAACTTCTCACATGATTCTGAGTTGTTTACAACTTGATTCATGCCTCTGCTCTGCAAGACAAAAAAGTGGTTTTCTCAGTGCCTACAATACTTTGACATTACCAACAGTATACATTTCAATTACACACCAAAGTACTGAAGGAAACCTAATGGAAAGACCTTAAGTTAACTTCCCACATGATTCTGAGTTGTGTAAAACTTGTTTCATTCCCCTGCTCAGCAAGAGAAAAAACTGGTTGTCTCGGTGCATACAATGCTTTGACATTACCAATAGTATACATTTCAGTTTTCCAACAAAGTACTGCGTGCAAACCTAATGGAAACATTTTAAATTAACTTTCCACATGATTCTGAGTTGTTTACAACTTGATTCATGCCTCTGCTCTGCAACACAAAAAAGTGGTTTTCTCAGTGCTCACAATGTGATGACTTTACCAATAGTATACATTTCAGTTATCCACCAAAGTACTGAGTGAAAACCTAATGGAAACATTTTAAATTAACTTTCCACATGATTCTGAGTTGTTTACAATTTGATTCATGCCTCTGCTCTGCAACACAAAAAGTGGTTTTCTCAGTGCACACAATGTGATGACTTTACCAATAGTATACATTTCAGTTATCCACCAAAGTACTGAGTGCAAACCTAATGGAAACATTTTAAATTAACTTTCCACATGATTCTGAGTTGTTTACAACTTGATTCATGCCTCTGCTCTGCAACACAAAAAAGTGGTTTTCTCAGTGCACACAATGTGATGACTTTACCAATAGTATACATTTCAGTTATCCACCAAAGTACTGAGTGCAAACCTAATGGAAACATTTTAAATTAACTTTCCACATGATTCTGAGTTGTTTACAACTTGATTCATGCCTCTGCTCTGCAACACAAAAAAGTGGGTTTTCTCAGTGCACACAAAGTGATGACTTTACCAATAGTATACATTTCAGTTTTCCACCAAAGTACTGAGTGAAAACCTAATGGAAACATTTTAAATTAACTTTCCACATGATTCTGAGCTGTTTAAAAGTTGTTTCATGTCTCTGCTCAGCAAGACAAAAAAGTGGTTTTCTCAGTGCATACAATGCTTTCAATATACCAGTAGTATACATTTCAGTTTTGCACCAAAGGACTGAGTGGAAACCTAATGGGAACATCTTAAATTAACTTCCCACATGATTCTGACATGTGTAAAACTTGTTTCATTCCCCGGCTCAGCAAGAGAAAAAAGTGGTTGTCTCGCTGCATGCAATGCTTTGACATTACCAATAGTATACATTTCAGTTTTCCAACAAAGTACTGAGTGCAAAGCTAATGGAAACATTTTAAATTAACTTTCCACATGATTCTGAGTTGTTTAAAATTTGGTTCATGCCTCTGCTCTGCAAGACAAAAAAGTGGTTTTCTCAGTGCCTACAATACTTTGACATTACCAACAGTATACATTTCAATTACACACCAAAGTACAGAAGGAAACCTAATGGAAAGACCTTAAGTTAACTTCTCACATGATTCTGAGTTGTTTACAACTTGATTCATGCCTCTGCTCTGCAAGACAAAAAAGTGGTTTTCTCAGTGCCTACAATACTTTGACATTACCAACAGTATACATTTCAATTACACACCAAAGTACTGAAGGAAACCTAATGGAAAGACCTTAAGTTAACTTCCCACATGATTCTGAGTTGTGTAAAACTTGTTTCATTCCCCTGCTCAGCAAGAGAAAAAACTGGTTGTCTCGGTGCATACAATGCTTTGACATTACCAATAGTATACATTTCAGTTTTCCAACAAAGTACTGCGTGCAAACCTAATGGAAACATTTTAAATTAACTTTCCACATGATTCTGAGTTGTTTACAACTTGATTCATGCCTCTGCTCTGCAACACAAAAAAGTGGGTTTTCTCAGTGCATACAACGCTTTGACTTTACCAGTAGTATACATTTCAGTTTTGCACCAAAGGACTGATTGGAAACCTAATGGAAAGACCTTATATAACTTTCCACATGATTCTGAGCTGTTTAAAAGTTGTTTCATGTCTCTGCTCAGCAAGACAAAAAAGTGGTTTTCTCAGTGCATACAATGCTTTCAATATACCAGTAGTATACATTTCAGTTTTGCACCAAAGGACTGAGTGGAAACCTAATGGGAACATCTTAAATTAACTTCCCACATGATTCTGACATGTGTAAAACTTGTTTCATTCCCCGGCTCAGCAAGAGAAAAAAGTGGTTGTCTCGCTGCATGCAATGCTTTGACATTACCAATAGTATACATTTCAGTTTTCCAACAAAGTACTGCGTGCAAACCTAATGGAAACATTTTAAATTAATTTCCACATGATTCTGAGTTGTTTACAACTTGATTCATGCCTCTGCTCTGCAACACAAAAAAGTGGGTTTTCTCAGTGCATGCAACGCTTTGACTTTACCAGTAGTATACATTTCAGTTTTGCACCAAAGGACTGATAGGAAACCTAATGGAAAGACCTTATATAACTTTTCACATGATTCTGAGTTGTTTACAACTTGATTCATGCCTCTGCTCTGCAAGACAAAAAAGTGGTTTTCTCAGTGCCTACAATACTTTGACATTACGAACAGTATACATTTCAATTACACACCAAAGTACTGAAGGAAACCTAATGGAAAGACCTTAAGTTAACTTTCCACATGATTCTGAGTTGTGTAAAACTTGTTTCATTCCCCTGCTCAGCAAGAGAAAAAACTGGTTGTCTCGGTGCATACAATGCTTTGACATTACCAATAGTATACATTTCAGTTTTCCAACAAAGTACTGCGTGCAAACCTAATGGAAACATTTTAAATTAACTTTCCACATGATTCTGAGTTGCTTACAACTTGGTTCATGCCTCTGCTCTGCAACAGAAAAAAGTGGGTTTTCTCAGTGCATACAACGCTTTGACTTTACCAGTAGGAAACATTTCAGTTTTGCACCAAAGGACTGATTGGAAACCTAATGGAAAGACCTTAAGTTAACTTTTCACACGATTCTGAGTTGTTTACAACTTGATTCATGCCTCTGCTCTGCAAGACAAAAAAGTGGTTTTCTCAGTGCCTACAATACTTTGACATTACCAACAGTATACATTTCAATTACACACCAAAGTACTGAAGGAAACCTAATGGAAAGACCTTAAGTTAACTTCTCACATGATTCTGAGTTGTTTACAACTTGATTCATGCCTCTGCTCTGCAAGACAAAAAAGTGGTTTTCTCAGTGCACACAATGTGATGACTTTACCAATAGTATACATTTCAGTTATCCACCAAAGTACTGAGTGCAAACCTAATGGAAACATTTTAAATTAACTTTCCACATGATTCTGAGTTGTTTACAACTTGATTCATGCCTCTGCTCTGCAACACAAAAAAGTGGGTTTTCTCAGTGCACACAAAGTGATGACTTTACCAATAGTATACATTTCAGTTTTCCACCAAAGTACTGAGTGAAAACCTAATGGAAACATTTTAAATTAACTTTCCACATGATTCTGAGCTGTTTAAAAGTTGTTTCATGTCTCTGCTCAGCAAGACAAAAAAGTGGTTTTCTCAGTGCATACAATGCTTTCAATATACCAGTAGTATACATTTCAGTTTTGCACCAAAGGACTGAGTGGAAACCTAATGGGAACATCTTAAATTAACTTCCCACATGATTCTGACATGTGTAAAACTTGTTTCATTCCCCGGCTCAGCAAGAGAAAAAAGTGGTTGTCTCGCTGCATGCAATGCTTTGACATTACCAATAGTATACATTTCAGTTTTCCAACAAAGTACTGAGTGCAAAGCTAATGGAAACATTTTAAATTAACTTTCCACATGATTCTGAGTTGTTTAAAATTTGGTTCATGCCTCTGCTCTGCAAGACAAAAAAGTGGTTTTCTCAGTGCCTACAATACTTTGACATTACCAACAGTATACATTTCAATTACACACCAAAGTACAGAAGGAAACCTAATGGAAAGACCTTAAGTTAACTTCTCACATGATTCTGAGTTGTTTACAACTTGATTCATGCCTCTGCTCTGCAAGACAAAAAAGTGGTTTTCTCAGTGCCTACAATACTTTGACATTACCAACAGTATACATTTCAATTACACACCAAAGTACTGAAGGAAACCTAATGGAAAGACCTTAAGTTAACTTCCCACATGATTCTGAGTTGTGTAAAACTTGTTTCATTCCCCTGCTCAGCAAGAGAAAAAACTGGTTGTCTCGGTGCATACAATGCTTTGACATTACCAATAGTATACATTTCAGTTTTCCAACAAAGTACTGCGTGCAAACCTAATGGAAACATTTTAAATTAACTTTCCACATGATTCTGAGTTGTTTACAACTTGATTCATGCCTCTGCTCTGCAACACAAAAAAGTGGTTTTCTCAGTGCTCACAATGTGATGACTTTACCAATAGTATACATTTCAGTTATCCACCAAAGTACTGAGTGAAAACCTAATGGAAACATTTTAAATTAACTTTCCACATGATTCTGAGTTGTTTACAATTTGATTCATGCCTCTGCTCTGCAACACAAAAAAGTGGTTTTCTCAGTGCACACAATGTGATGACTTTACCAATAGTATACATTTCAGTTATCCACCAAAGTACTGAGTGCAAACCTAATGGAAACATTTTAAATTAACTTTCCACATGATTCTGAGTTGTTTACAACTTGATTCATGCCTCTGCTCTGCAACACAAAAAAGTGGTTTTCTCAGTGCACACAATGTGATGACTTTACCAATAGTATACATTTCAGTTATCCACCAAAGTACTGAGTGCAAACCTAATGGAAACATTTTAAATTAACTTTCCACATGATTCTGAGTTGTTTACAACTTGATTCATGCCTCTGCTCTGCAACACAAAAAAGTGGGTTTTCTCAGTGCACACAAAGTGATGACTTTACCAATAGTATACATTTCAGTTTTCCACCAAAGTACTGAGTGAAAACCTAATGGAAACATTTTAAATTAACTTTCCACATGATTCTGAGCTGTTTAAAAGTTGTTTCATGTCTCTGCTCAGCAAGACAAAAAAGTGGTTTTCTCAGTGCATACAATGCTTTCAATATACCAGTAGTATACATTTCAGTTTTGCACCAAAGGACTGAGTGGAAACCTAATGGGAACATCTTAAATTAACTTCCCACATGATTCTGACATGTGTAAAACTTGTTTCATTCCCCGGCTCAGCAAGAGAAAAAAGTGGTTGTCTCGCTGCATGCAATGCTTTGACATTACCAATAGTATACATTTCAGTTTTCCAACAAAGTACTGAGTGCAAAGCTAATGGAAACATTTTAAATTAACTTTCCACATGATTCTGAGTTGTTTAAAATTTGGTTCATGCCTCTGCTCTGCAAGACAAAAAAGTGGTTTTCTCAGTGCCTACAATACTTTGACATTACCAACAGTATACATTTCAATTACACACCAAAGTACAGAAGGAAACCTAATGGAAAGACCTTAAGTTAACTTCTCACATGATTCTGAGTTGTTTACAACTTGATTCATGCCTCTGCTCTGCAAGACAAAAAAGTGGTTTTCTCAGTGCCTACAATACTTTGACATTACCAACAGTATACATTTCAATTACACACCAAAGTACTGAAGGAAACCTAATGGAAAGACCTTAAGTTAACTTCCCACATGATTCTGAGTTGTGTAAAACTTGTTTCATTCCCCTGCTCAGCAAGAGAAAAAACTGGTTGTCTCGGTGCATACAATGCTTTGACATTACCAATAGTATACATTTCAGTTTTCCAACAAAGTACTGCGTGCAAACCTAATGGAAACATTTTAAATTAACTTTCCACATGATTCTGAGTTGTTTACAACTTGATTCATGCCTCTGCTCTGCAACACAAAAAAGTGGGTTTTCTCAGTGCATACAACGCTTTGACTTTACCAGTAGTATACATTTCAGTTTTGCACCAAAGGACTGATTGGAAACCTAATGGAAAGACCTTATATAACTTTCCACATGATTCTGAGCTGTTTAAAAGTTGTTTCATGTCTCTGCTCAGCAAGACAAAAAAGTGGTTTTCTCAGTGCATACAATGCTTTCAATATACCAGTAGTATACATTTCAGTTTTGCACCAAAGGACTGAGTGGAAACCTAATGGGAACATCTTAAATTAACTTCCCACATGATTCTGACATGTGTAAAACTTGTTTCATTCCCCGGCTCAGCAAGAGAAAAAAGTGGTTGTCTCGCTGCATGCAATGCTTTGACATTACCAATAGTATACATTTCAGTTTTCCAACAAAGTACTGCGTGCAAACCTAATGGAAACATTTTAAATTAATTTCCACATGATTCTGAGTTGTTTACAACTTGATTCATGCCTCTGCTCTGCAAGACAAAAAAGTGGTTTTCTCAGTGCCTACAATACTTTGACATTACCAACAGTATACATTTCAATTACACACCAAAGTACTGAAGGAAACCTAATGGAAACATCTTAAATTAACTTCCCACATGATTCTGAGATGTGTAAAACTTGTTTCATTCCCCGGCTCAGCAAGAGAAAAAAGTGGTTGTCTCGCTGCATGCAATGCTTTGACATTACCAATAGTATACATTTCAGTTTTCCACCAAAGTACTGAGTGAAAACCTAATGGAAACATTTTAAATTAACTTTCCACATGATTCTGAGCTGTTTAAAAGTTGTTTCATGTCTCTGCTCAGCAAGACAAAAAAGTGGTTTTCTCAGTGCATACAATGCTTACAATATACCAGTAGTATACATTTCAGTTTTGCACCAAAGGACTGAGTGGAAACCTAATGGGAACATCTTAAATTAACTTCCCACATGATTCTGACATGTGTAAAACTTGTTTCATTCCCCGGCTCAGCAAGAGAAAAAAGTGGTTGTCTCGCTGCATGCAATGCTTTGACATTACCAATAGTATACATTTCAGTTTTCCAACAAAGTACTGAGTGCAAAGCTAATGGAAACATTTTAAATTAACTTTCCACATGATTCTGAGTTGTTTAAAATTTGGTTCATGCCTCTGCTCTGCAAGACAAAAAAGTGGTTTTCTCAGTGCCTACAATACTTTGACATTACCAACAGTATACATTTCAATTACACACCAAAGTACAGAAGGAAACCTAATGGAAAGACCTTAAGTTAACTTCTCACATGATTCTGAGTTGTTTACAACTTGATTCATGCCTCTGCTCTGCAAGACAAAAAAGTGGTTTTCTCAGTGCCTACAATACTTTGACATTACCAACAGTATACATTTCAATTACACACCAAAGTACTGAAGGAAACCTAATGGAAACATCTTAAATTAACTTCCCACATGATTCTGAGATGTGTAAAACTTGTTTCATTCCCCGGCTCAGCAAGAGAAAAAAGTGGTTGTCTCGCTGCATGCAATGCTTTGACATTACCAATAGTATACATTTCAGTTTTCCAACAAAGTACTGAGTGCAAAGCTAATGGAAATATTTTAAATTAACTTTCCACATGATTCTGAGTTGTTTACAACTTGGTTCATGCCTCTGCTCTGCAAGACAAAAAAGTGGTTTTCTCAGTGCCTACAATACTTTGACATTACCAACAGTATACATTTCAATTACACACCAAAGTACTGAAGGAAACCTAATGGAAACATCTTAAATTAACTTCCCACATGATTCTGAGATGTGTAAAACTTGTTTCATTCCCCGGCTCAGCAAGAGAAAAAAGTGCTTGTCTCGCTGCATGCAATGCTTTGACATTACCAATAGTATACATTTCAGTTTTCCAACAAAGTACTGCGTGCAAACCTAATGGAAATATTTTAAATTAACTTTCCACATGATTCTGAGTTGTTTACAACTTGATTCATGCCTCTGCTCTGCAACACAAAAAAGTGGGTTTTCTCAGTGCATACAACGCTTTGACTTTACCAGTAGTATACATTTCAGTTTTGCACCAAAGGACTGATTGGAAACCTAATGGAAAGACCTTATATAACTTTCCACATGATTCTGAGCTGTTTAAAAGTTGTTTCATGTCTCTGCTCAGCAAGACAAAAAAGTGGTTTTCTCAGTGCATACAATGCTTTCAATATACCAGTAGTATACATTTCAGTTTTGCACCAAAGGACTGAGTGGAAACCTAATGGGAACATCTTAAATTAACTTCCCACATGATTCTGACATGTGTAAAACTTGTTTCATTCCCCGGCTCAGCAAGAGAAAAAAGTGGTTGTCTCGCTGCATGCAATGCTTTGACATTACCAATAGTATACATTTCAGTTTTCCAACAAAGTACTGAGTGCAAAGCTAATGGAAACATTTTAAATTAACTTTCCACATGATTCTGAGTTGTTTAAAATTTGGTTCATGCCTCTGCTCTGCAAGACAAAAAAGTGGTTTTCTCAGTGCCTACAATACTTTGACATTACCAACAGTATACATTTCAATTACACACCAAAGTACTGAAGGAAACCTAATGGAAAGACCTTAAGTTAACTTCTCACATGATTCTGAGTTGTTTACAACTTGATTCATGCCTCTGCTCTGCAAGACAAAAAAGTGGTTTTCTCAGTGCCTACAATACTTTGACATTACGAACAGTATACATTTCAATTACACACCAAAGTACTGAAGGAAACCTAATGGAAAGACCTTAAGTTAACTTTCCACATGATTCTGAGTTGTGTAAAACTTGTTTCATTCCCCTGCTCAGCAAGAGAAAAAACTGGTTGTCTCGGTGCATACAATGCTTTGACATTACCAATAGTATACATTTCAGTTTTCCAACAAAGTACTGCGTGCAAACCTAATGGAAACATTTTAAATTAACTTTCCACATGATTCTGAGTTGTTTACAACTTGGTTCATGCCTCTGCTCTGCAACAGAAAAAAGTGGGTTTTCTCAGTGCATACAACGCTTTGACTTTACCAGTAGGAAACATTTCAGTTTTGCACCAAAGGACTGATTGGAAACCTAATGGAAAGACCTTAAGTTAACTTTTCACACGATTCTGAGTTGTTTACAACTTGATTCATGCCTCTGCTCTGCAAGACAAAAAAGTGGTTTTCTCAGTGCCTACAATACTTTGACATTACCAACAGTATACATTTCAATTACACACCAAAGTACTGAAGGAAACCTAATGGAAAGACCTTAAGTTAACTTCTCACATGATTCTGAGTTGTTTACAACTTGATTCATGCCTCTGCTCTGCAAGACAAAAAAGTGGTTTTCTCAGTGCACACAATGTGATGACTTTACCAATAGTATACATTTCAGTTATCCACCAAAGTACTGAGTGCAAACCTAATGGAAACATTTTAAATTAACTTTCCACATGATTCTGAGTTGTTTACAACTTGATTCATGCCTCTGCTCTGCAACACAAAAAAGTGGGTTTTCTCAGTGCACACAAAGTGATGACTTTACCAATAGTATACATTTCAGTTTTCCACCAAAGTACTGAGTGAAAACCTAATGGAAACATTTTAAATTAACTTTCCACATGATTCTGAGCTGTTTAAAAGTTGTTTCATGTCTCTGCTCAGCAAGACAAAAAAGTGGTTTTCTCAGTGCATACAATGCTTTCAATATACCAGTAGTATACATTTCAGTTTTGCACCAAAGGACTGAGTGGAAACCTAATGGGAACATCTTAAATTAACTTCCCACATGATTCTGACATGTGTAAAACTTGTTTCATTCCCCGGCTCAGCAAGAGAAAAAAGTGGTTGTCTCGCTGCATGCAATGCTTTGACATTACCAATAGTATACATTTCAGTTTTCCAACAAAGTACTGAGTGCAAAGCTAATGGAAACATTTTAAATTAACTTTCCACATGATTCTGAGTTGTTTAAAATTTGGTTCATGCCTCTGCTCTGCAAGACAAAAAAGTGGTTTTCTCAGTGCCTACAATACTTTGACATTACCAACAGTATACATTTCAATTACACACCAAAGTACAGAAGGAAACCTAATGGAAAGACCTTAAGTTAACTTCTCACATGATTCTGAGTTGTTTACAACTTGATTCATGCCTCTGCTCTGCAAGACAAAAAAGTGGTTTTCTCAGTGCCTACAATACTTTGACATTACCAACAGTATACATTTCAATTACACACCAAAGTACTGAAGGAAACCTAATGGAAAGACCTTAAGTTAACTTCCCACATGATTCTGAGTTGTGTAAAACTTGTTTCATTCCCCTGCTCAGCAAGAGAAAAAACTGGTTGTCTCGGTGCATACAATGCTTTGACATTACCAATAGTATACATTTCAGTTTTCCAACAAAGTACTGCGTGCAAACCTAATGGAAACATTTTAAATTAACTTTCCACATGATTCTGAGTTGTTTACAACTTGATTCATGCCTCTGCTCTGCAACACAAAAAAGTGGTTTTCTCAGTGCTCACAATGTGATGACTTTACCAATAGTATACATTTCAGTTATCCACCAAAGTACTGAGTGAAAACCTAATGGAAACATTTTAAATTAACTTTCCACATGATTCTGAGTTGTTTACAATTTGATTCATGCCTCTGCTCTGCAACACAAAAAAGTGGTTTTCTCAGTGCACACAATGTGATGACTTTACCAATAGTATACATTTCAGTTATCCACCAAAGTACTGAGTGCAAACCTAATGGAAACATTTTAAATTAACTTTCCACATGATTCTGAGTTGTTTACAACTTGATTCATGCCTCTGCTCTGCAACACAAAAAAGTGGTTTTCTCAGTGCACACAATGTGATGACTTTACCAATAGTATACATTTCAGTTATCCACCAAAGTACTGAGTGCAAACCTAATGGAAACATTTTAAATTAACTTTCCACATGATTCTGAGTTGTTTACAACTTGATTCATGCCTCTGCTCTGCAACACAAAAAAGTGGGTTTTCTCAGTGCACACAAAGTGATGACTTTACCAATAGTATACATTTCAGTTTTCCACCAAAGTACTGAGTGAAAACCTAATGGAAACATTTTAAATTAACTTTCCACATGATTCTGAGCTGTTTAAAAGTTGTTTCATGTCTCTGCTCAGCAAGACAAAAAAGTGGTTTTCTCAGTGCATACAATGCTTTCAATATACCAGTAGTATACATTTCAGTTTTGCACCAAAGGACTGAGTGGAAACCTAATGGGAACATCTTAAATTAACTTCCCACATGATTCTGACATGTGTAAAACTTGTTTCATTCCCCGGCTCAGCAAGAGAAAAAAGTGGTTGTCTCGCTGCATGCAATGCTTTGACATTACCAATAGTATACATTTCAGTTTTCCAACAAAGTACTGAGTGCAAAGCTAATGGAAACATTTTAAATTAACTTTCCACATGATTCTGAGTTGTTTAAAATTTGGTTCATGCCTCTGCTCTGCAAGACAAAAAAGTGGTTTTCTCAGTGCCTACAATACTTTGACATTACCAACAGTATACATTTCAATTACACACCAAAGTACAGAAGGAAACCTAATGGAAAGACCTTAAGTTAACTTCTCACATGATTCTGAGTTGTTTACAACTTGATTCATGCCTCTGCTCTGCAAGACAAAAAAGTGGTTTTCTCAGTGCCTACAATACTTTGACATTACCAACAGTATACATTTCAATTACACACCAAAGTACTGAAGGAAACCTAATGGAAAGACCTTAAGTTAACTTCCCACATGATTCTGAGTTGTGTAAAACTTGTTTCATTCCCCTGCTCAGCAAGAGAAAAAACTGGTTGTCTCGGTGCATACAATGCTTTGACATTACCAATAGTATACATTTCAGTTTTCCAACAAAGTACTGCGTGCAAACCTAATGGAAACATTTTAAATTAACTTTCCACATGATTCTGAGTTGTTTACAACTTGATTCATGCCTCTGCTCTGCAACACAAAAAAGTGGGTTTTCTCAGTGCATACAACGCTTTGACTTTACCAGTAGTATACATTTCAGTTTTGCACCAAAGGACTGATTGGAAACCTAATGGAAAGACCTTATATAACTTTCCACATGATTCTGAGCTGTTTAAAAGTTGTTTCATGTCTCTGCTCAGCAAGACAAAAAAGTGGTTTTCTCAGTGCATACAATGCTTTCAATATACCAGTAGTATACATTTCAGTTTTGCACCAAAGGACTGAGTGGAAACCTAATGGGAACATCTTAAATTAACTTCCCACATGATTCTGACATGTGTAAAACTTGTTTCATTCCCCGGCTCAGCAAGAGAAAAAAGTGGTTGTCTCGCTGCATGCAATGCTTTGACATTACCAATAGTATACATTTCAGTTTTCCAACAAAGTACTGCGTGCAAACCTAATGGAAACATTTTAAATTAATTTCCACATGATTCTGAGTTGTTTACAACTTGATTCATGCCTCTGCTCTGCAACACAAAAAAGTGGGTTTTCTCAGTGCATGCAACGCTTTGACTTTACCAGTAGTATACATTTCAGTTTTGCACCAAAGGACTGATAGGAAACCTAATGGAAAGACCTTATATAACTTTTCACATGATTCTGAGTTGTTTACAACTTGATTCATGCCTCTGCTCTGCAAGACAAAAAAGTGGTTTTCTCAGTGCCTACAATACTTTGACATTACGAACAGTATACATTTCAATTACACACCAAAGTACTGAAGGAAACCTAATGGAAAGACCTTAAGTTAACTTTCCACATGATTCTGAGTTGTGTAAAACTTGTTTCATTCCCCTGCTCAGCAAGAGAAAAAACTGGTTGTCTCGGTGCATACAATGCTTTGACATTACCAATAGTATACATTTCAGTTTTCCAACAAAGTACTGCGTGCAAACCTAATGGAAACATTTTAAATTAACTTTCCACATGATTCTGAGTTGTTTACAACTTGGTTCATGCCTCTGCTCTGCAACAGAAAAAAGTGGGTTTTCTCAGTGCATACAACGCTTTGACTTTACCAGTAGGAAACATTTCAGTTTTGCACCAAAGGACTGATTGGAAACCTAATGGAAAGACCTTAAGTTAACTTTTCACACGATTCTGAGTTGTTTACAACTTGATTCATGCCTCTGCTCTGCAAGACAAAAAAGTGGTTTTCTCAGTGCCTACAATACTTTGACATTACCAACAGTATACATTTCAATTACACACCAAAGTACTGAAGGAAACCTAATGGAAAGACCTTAAGTTAACTTCTCACATGATTCTGAGTTGTTTACAACTTGATTCATGCCTCTGCTCTGCAAGACAAAAAAGTGGTTTTCTCAGTGCACACAATGTGATGACTTTACCAATAGTATACATTTCAGTTATCCACCAAAGTACTGAGTGCAAACCTAATGGAAACATTTTAAATTAACTTTCCACATGATTCTGAGTTGTTTACAACTTGATTCATGCCTCTGCTCTGCAACACAAAAAAGTGGGTTTTCTCAGTGCACACAAAGTGATGACTTTACCAATAGTATACATTTCAGTTTTCCACCAAAGTACTGAGTGAAAACCTAATGGAAACATTTTAAATTAACTTTCCACATGATTCTGAGCTGTTTAAAAGTTGTTTCATGTCTCTGCTCAGCAAGACAAAAAAGTGGTTTTCTCAGTGCATACAATGCTTTCAATATACCAGTAGTATACATTTCAGTTTTGCACCAAAGGACTGAGTGGAAACCTAATGGGAACATCTTAAATTAACTTCCCACATGATTCTGACATGTGTAAAACTTGTTTCATTCCCCGGCTCAGCAAGAGAAAAAAGTGGTTGTCTCGCTGCATGCAATGCTTTGACATTACCAATAGTATACATTTCAGTTTTCCAACAAAGTACTGAGTGCAAAGCTAATGGAAACATTTTAAATTAACTTTCCACATGATTCTGAGTTGTTTAAAATTTGGTTCATGCCTCTGCTCTGCAAGACAAAAAAGTGGTTTTCTCAGTGCCTACAATACTTTGACATTACCAACAGTATACATTTCAATTACACACCAAAGTACAGAAGGAAACCTAATGGAAAGACCTTAAGTTAACTTCTCACATGATTCTGAGTTGTTTACAACTTGATTCATGCCTCTGCTCTGCAAGACAAAAAAGTGGTTTTCTCAGTGCCTACAATACTTTGACATTACCAACAGTATACATTTCAATTACACACCAAAGTACTGAAGGAAACCTAATGGAAAGACCTTAAGTTAACTTCCCACATGATTCTGAGTTGTGTAAAACTTGTTTCATTCCCCTGCTCAGCAAGAGAAAAAACTGGTTGTCTCGGTGCATACAATGCTTTGACATTACCAATAGTATACATTTCAGTTTTCCAACAAAGTACTGCGTGCAAACCTAATGGAAACATTTTAAATTAACTTTCCACATGATTCTGAGTTGTTTACAACTTGATTCATGCCTCTGCTCTGCAACACAAAAAAGTGGTTTTCTCAGTGCTCACAATGTGATGACTTTACCAATAGTATACATTTCAGTTATCCACCAAAGTACTGAGTGAAAACCTAATGGAAACATTTTAAATTAACTTTCCACATGATTCTGAGTTGTTTACAATTTGATTCATGCCTCTGCTCTGCAACACAAAAAAGTGGTTTTCTCAGTGCACACAATGTGATGACTTTACCAATAGTATACATTTCAGTTATCCACCAAAGTACTGAGTGCAAACCTAATGGAAACATTTTAAATTAACTTTCCACATGATTCTGAGTTGTTTACAACTTGATTCATGCCTCTGCTCTGCAACACAAAAAAGTGGTTTTCTCAGTGCACACAATGTGATGACTTTACCAATAGTATACATTTCAGTTATCCACCAAAGTACTGAGTGCAAACCTAATGGAAACATTTTAAATTAACTTTCCACATGATTCTGAGTTGTTTACAACTTGATTCATGCCTCTGCTCTGCAACACAAAAAAGTGGGTTTTCTCAGTGCACACAAAGTGATGACTTTACCAATAGTATACATTTCAGTTTTCCACCAAAGTACTGAGTGAAAACCTAATGGAAACATTTTAAATTAACTTTCCACATGATTCTGAGCTGTTTAAAAGTTGTTTCATGTCTCTGCTCAGCAAGACAAAAAAGTGGTTTTCTCAGTGCATACAATGCTTTCAATATACCAGTAGTATACATTTCAGTTTTGCACCAAAGGACTGAGTGGAAACCTAATGGGAACATCTTAAATTAACTTCCCACATGATTCTGACATGTGTAAAACTTGTTTCATTCCCCGGCTCAGCAAGAGAAAAAAGTGGTTGTCTCGCTGCATGCAATGCTTTGACATTACCAATAGTATACATTTCAGTTTTCCAACAAAGTACTGAGTGCAAAGCTAATGGAAACATTTTAAATTAACTTTCCACATGATTCTGAGTTGTTTAAAATTTGGTTCATGCCTCTGCTCTGCAAGACAAAAAAGTGGTTTTCTCAGTGCCTACAATACTTTGACATTACCAACAGTATACATTTCAATTACACACCAAAGTACAGAAGGAAACCTAATGGAAAGACCTTAAGTTAACTTCTCACATGATTCTGAGTTGTTTACAACTTGATTCATGCCTCTGCTCTGCAAGACAAAAAAGTGGTTTTCTCAGTGCCTACAATACTTTGACATTACCAACAGTATACATTTCAATTACACACCAAAGTACTGAAGGAAACCTAATGGAAAGACCTTAAGTTAACTTCCCACATGATTCTGAGTTGTGTAAAACTTGTTTCATTCCCCTGCTCAGCAAGAGAAAAAACTGGTTGTCTCGGTGCATACAATGCTTTGACATTACCAATAGTATACATTTCAGTTTTCCAACAAAGTACTGCGTGCAAACCTAATGGAAACATTTTAAATTAACTTTCCACATGATTCTGAGTTGTTTACAACTTGATTCATGCCTCTGCTCTGCAACACAAAAAAGTGGGTTTTCTCAGTGCATACAACGCTTTGACTTTACCAGTAGTATACATTTCAGTTTTGCACCAAAGGACTGATTGGAAACCTAATGGAAAGACCTTATATAACTTTCCACATGATTCTGAGCTGTTTAAAAGTTGTTTCATGTCTCTGCTCAGCAAGACAAAAAAGTGGTTTTCTCAGTGCATACAATGCTTTCAATATACCAGTAGTATACATTTCAGTTTTGCACCAAAGGACTGAGTGGAAACCTAATGGGAACATCTTAAATTAACTTCCCACATGATTCTGACATGTGTAAAACTTGTTTCATTCCCCGGCTCAGCAAGAGAAAAAAGTGGTTGTCTCGCTGCATGCAATGCTTTGACATTACCAATAGTATACATTTCAGTTTTCCAACAAAGTACTGCGTGCAAACCTAATGGAAACATTTTAAATTAATTTCCACATGATTCTGAGTTGTTTACAACTTGATTCATGCCTCTGCTCTGCAACACAAAAAAGTGGGTTTTCTCAGTGCATGCAACGCTTTGACTTTACCAGTAGTATACATTTCAGTTTTGCACCAAAGGACTGATAGGAAACCTAATGGAAAGACCTTATATAACTTTTCACATGATTCTGAGTTGTTTACAACTTGATTCATGCCTCTGCTCTGCAAGACAAAAAAGTGGTTTTCTCAGTGCCTACAATACTTTGACATTACCAACAGTATACATTTCAATTACACACCAAAGTACTGAAGGAAACCTAATGGAAAGACCTTAAGTTAACTTCCCACATGATTCTGAGTTGTGTAAAACTTGTTTCATTCCCCTGCTCAGCAAGAGAAAAAACTGGTTGTCTCGGTGCATACAATGCTTTGACATTACCAATAGTATACATTTCAGTTTTCCAACAAAGTACTGAGTGCAAAGCTAATGGAAACATTTTAAATTAACTTTCCACATGATTCTGAGTTGTTTAAAATTTGGTTCATGCCTCTGCTCTGCAAGACAAAAAAGTGGTTTTCTCAGTGCCTACAATACTTTGACATTACCAACAGTATACATTTCAATTACACACCAAAGTACAGAAGGAAACCTAATGGAAAGACCTTAAGTTAACTTCTCACATGATTCTGAGCTGTTTAAAAGTTGTTTCATGTCTCTGCTCTGCAAGACAAAAAAGTGGTTTTCTCAATGCACACAATGTGATGACATTACCAATAGTGTACATCTTAGTTATCCACCAAAGTACTGAGTGCAAACCTAATGGAAGCATCTTAAATTAACTTCCCACATGATTCTGAGTTGTTTACAACTTGATTCATGCCTCTGCTCTGCAACACAAAAAAGTGGTTTTCTCAGTGCACACAATGTGATGACTTTACCAATAGTATACATTTCAGTTATCCACCAAAGTACTGAGTGAAAACCTAATGGAAACATTTTAAATTAACTTTCCACATGATTCTGAGCTGTTTAAAAGTTGTTTCATGTCTCTGCTCAGCAAGACAAAAAAGTGGTTTTCTCAGTGCATACAATGCTTTGAATATACCAGTAGTATACATTTCAGTTTTGCACCAAAGGACTGATTGAAAACGTAATGGAAAGACCTTAAGTTAACTTCTCACATGATTCTGAGTTGTTTACAACTTGATTCATGCTTCTGCTCTGCAAGACAAAAAAGTGGTTTTCTCAGTGCCTACAATACTTTGACATTACCAACAGTATACATTTCAATTACACACCAAAGTACTGAAGGAAACCTAATGGAAAGACCTTAAGTTAACTTCCCACATGATTCTGAGTTGTGTAAAACTTGTTTCATTCCCCTGCTCAGCAAGAGAAAAAACTGGTTGTCTCGGTGCATACAATGCTTTGACATTACCAATAGTATACATTTCAGTTTTCCAACAAAGTACTGCGTGCAAACCTAATGGAAACATTTTAAATTAACTTTCCACATGATTCTGAGTTGTTTACAACTTGGTTCATGCCTCTGCTCTGCAACAGAAAAAAGTGGGTTTTCTCAGTGCATACAACGCTTTGACTTTACCAGTAGTATACATTTCAGTTTTGCACCAAAGGACTGATTGGAAACCTAATGGAAAGACCTTATGTAACTTTCGACATGATTCTGAGCTGTTTAAAAGTTGTTTCATGTCTCTGCTCAGCAAGACAAAAAAGTGGTTTTCTCAGTGCATACAATGCTTTCAATATACCAGTAGTATACATTTCAGTTTTGCACCAAAGGACTGAGTGGAAACCTAATGGGAACATCTTAAATTAACTTCCCACATGATTCTGACATGTGTAAAACTTGTTTCATTCCCCGGCTCAGCAAGAGAAAAAAGTGGTTGTCTCGCTGCATGCAATGCTTTGACATTACCAATAGTATACATTTCAGTTTTCCAACAAAGTACTGAGTGCAAAGCTAATGGAAACATTTTAAATTAACTTTCCACATGATTCTGAGTTGTTTAAAATTTGGTTCATGCCTCTGCTCTGCAAGACAAAAAAGTGGTTTTCTCAGTGCCTACAATACTTTGACATTACCAACAGTATACATTTCAATTACACACCAAAGTACAGAAGGAAACCTAATGGAAAGACCTTAAGTTAACTTCTCACATGATTCTGAGTTGTTTACAACTTGATTCATGCCTCTGCTCTGCAAGACAAAAAAGTGGTTTTCTCAGTGCCTACAATACTTTGACATTACCAACAGTATACATTTCAATTACACACCAAAGTACTGAAGGAAACCTAATGGAAACATCTTAAATTAACTTCCCACATGATTCTGAGATGTGTAAAACTTGTTTCATTCCCCGGCTCAGCAAGAGAAAAAAGTGGTTGTCTCGCTGCATGCAATGCTTTGACATTACCAATAGTATACATTTCAGTTTTCCACCAAAGTACTGAGTGAAAACCTAATGGAAACATTTTAAATTAACTTTCCACATGATTCTGAGCTGTTTAAAAGTTGTTTCATGTCTCTGCTCAGCAAGACAAAAAAGTGGTTTTCTCAGTGCATACAATGCTTTCAATATACCAGTAGTATACATTTCAGTTTTGCACCAAAGGACTGAGTGGAAACCTAATGGGAACATCTTAAATTAACTTCCCACATGATTCTGACATGTGTAAAACTTGTTTCATTCCCCGGCTCAGCAAGAGAAAAAAGTGGTTGTCTCGCTGCATGCAATGCTTTGACATTACCAATAGTATACATTTCAGTTTTCCAACAAAGTACTGAGTGCAAAGCTAATGGAAACATTTTAAATTAACTTTCCACATGATTCTGAGTTGTTTAAAATTTGGTTCATGCCTCTGCTCTGCAAGACAAAAAAGTGGTTTTCTCAGTGCCTACAATACTTTGACATTACCAACAGTATACATTTCAATTACACACCAAAGTACAGAAGGAAACCTAATGGAAAGACCTTAAGTTAACTTCTCACATGATTCTGAGTTGTTTACAACTTGATTCATGCCTCTGCTCTGCAAGACAAAAAAGTGGTTTTCTCAGTGCCTACAATACTTTGACATTACCAACAGTATACATTTCAATTACACACCAAAGTACTGAAGGAAACCTAATGGAAACATCTTAAATTAACTTCCCACATGATTCTGAGATGTGTAAAACTTGTTTCATTCCCCGGCTCAGCAAGAGAAAAAAGTGGTTGTCTCGCTGCATGCAATGCTTTGACATTACCAATAGTATACATTTCAGTTTTCCAACAAAGTACTGAGTGCAAAGCTAATGGAAATATTTTAAATTAACTTTCCACATGATTCTGAGTTGTTTACAACTTGGTTCATGCCTCTGCTCTGCAAGACAAAAAAGTGGTTTTCTCAGTGCCTACAATACTTTGACATTACCAACAGTATACATTTCAATTACACACCAAAGTACTGAAGGAAACCTAATGGAAACATCTTAAATTAACTTCCCACATGATTCTGAGATGTGTAAAACTTGTTTCATTCCCCGGCTCAGCAAGAGAAAAAAGTGCTTGTCTCGCTGCATGCAATGCTTTGACATTACCAATAGTATACATTTCAGTTTTCCAACAAAGTACTGCGTGCAAACCTAATGGAAATATTTTAAATTAACTTTCCACATGATTCTGAGTTGTTTACAACTTGATTCATGCCTCTGCTCTGCAACACAAAAAAGTGGGTTTTCTCAGTGCATACAACGCTTTGACTTTACCAGTAGTATACATTTCAGTTTTGCACCAAAGGACTGATTGGAAACCTAATGGAAAGACCTTATATAACTTTCCACATGATTCTGAGCTGTTTAAAAGTTGTTTCATGTCTCTGCTCAGCAAGACAAAAAAGTGGTTTTCTCAGTGCATACAATGCTTTCAATATACCAGTAGTATACATTTCAGTTTTGCACCAAAGGACTGAGTGGAAACCTAATGGGAACATCTTAAATTAACTTCCCACATGATTCTGACATGTGTAAAACTTGTTTCATTCCCCGGCTCAGCAAGAGAAAAAAGTGGTTGTCTCGCTGCATGCAATGCTTTGACATTACCAATAGTATACATTTCAGTTTTCCAACAAAGTACTGAGTGCAAAGGTAATGGAAACATTTTAAATTAACTTTCCACATGATTCTGAGTTGTTTAAAATTTGGTTCATGCCTCTGCTCTGCAAGACAAAAAAGTGGTTTTCTCAGTGCCTACAATACTTTGACATTACCAACAGTATACATTTCAATTACACACCAAAGTACTGAAGGAAACCTAATGGAAAGACCTTAAGTTAACTTCTCACATGATTCTGAGTTGTTTACAACTTGATTCATGCCTCTGCTCTGCAAGACAAAAAAGTGGTTTTCTCAGTGCCTACAATACTTTGACATTACGAACAGTATACATTTCAATTACACACCAAAGTACTGAAGGAAACCTAATGGAAAGACCTTAAGTTAACTTTCCACATGATTCTGAGTTGTGTAAAACTTGTTTCATTCCCCTGCTCAGCAAGAGAAAAAACTGGTTGTCTCGGTGCATACAATGCTTTGACATTACCAATAGTATACATTTCAGTTTTCCAACAAAGTACTGCGTGCAAACCTAATGGAAACATTTTAAATTAACTTTCCACATGATTCTGAGTTGTTTACAACTTGATTCATGCCTCTGCTCTGCAACACAAAAAAGTGGGTTTTCTCAGTGCATACAACGCTTTGACTTTACCAGTAGTATACATTTCAGTTTTGCACCAAAGGACTGATTGGAAACCTAATGGAAAGACCTTATATAACTTTCCACATGATTCTGAGCTGTTTAAAAGTTGTTTCATGTCTCTGCTCAGCAAGACAAAAAAGTGGTTTTCTCAGTGCATACAATGCTTTCAATATACCAGTAGTATACATTTCAGTTTTGCACCAAAGGACTGAGTGGAAACCTAATGGGAACATCTTAAATTAACTTCCCACATGATTCTGACATGTGTAAAACTTGTTTCATTCCCCGGCTCAGCAAGAGAAAAAAGTGGTTGTCTCGCTGCATGCAATGCTTTGACATTACCAATAGTATACATTTCAGTTTTCCAACAAAGTACTGAGTGCAAAGCTAATGGAAACATTTTAAATTAACTTTCTACATGATTCTGAGTTGTTTAAAATTTGGTTTATGCCTCTGCTCTGCAAGACAAAAAAGTGGTTTTCTCAGTGCCTACAATACTTTGACATTACCAACAATATACATTTCAATTACACACCAAAGTACTGAAGGAAACCTAATGGAAAGACCTTAAGTTAACTTCTCACATGATTCTGAGTTGTTTACAACTTGATTCATGCCTCTGCTCTGCAAGACAAAAAAGTGGTTTTCTCAGTGCCTACAATAATTTGACATTACCAACAGTATACATTTCAATTACACACCAAAGTACTGAAGGAAACCTAATGGAAACATCTTAAATTAACTTCCCACATGATTCTGAGATGTGTAAAACTTGTTTCATTCCCCAGCTCAGCAAGAGAAAAAAGTGGTTGTCTCGCTGCATGCAATGCTTTGACATTACCAATAGTATACATTTCAGTTTTCCAACAAAGTACTGAGTGCAAAGCTAATGGAAACATTTTAAATTAACTTTCCACATGATTCTGAGTTGTTTACAACTTGATTCATGCCTCTGCTCTGCAACACAA